>NC_134266.1:78057648-78357648 GCF_031893055.1 Leptodactylus fuscus
TCCTAACAACTACACACTTTACACACTCAATACCACCTCTCTGACAGTAGGAAAACACCTTGAAACATGTGTATTTGGCACTTGGAGTGAGGAGAGCTTGTCACCAGCAGTGAATTTGGCCCTTGTAGTAAGTTGAGGTTGGCACCAACATTTGTTTTGAAAATCAGGGTGGATTGAGCCTCTAACCAGCAGAGTTTGGGCAAATTCATGGTGGAGGGAGCCTCTAAAAACCCCAGTTTGGACCAATTCATGGTGGAGGGAGACTCTAAAAACCCCAGTTTGGACCAATTCATGGTGGAGGGAGACTCTAAAAACCCCAGTTTGGACCAATTCATGGTGGAGGGAGCCTCTAAAAACCCCAGTTTGGACCAATTCATGGTGGAGGGAGCCTCTAACCAGCCCAGTTTGGACCAATTAATGGTGGAGGGAGCCTCTAAACAGCCAAGTTTTGGGAAATTCATGGTGGAGGGAGCCTCTAACCAGCCCAGTTTGGACCAATTCATGGTGGAGGGAGCCTCTAACCAGCCCAGTTTGGACCAATTCATGGTGGAGGGAGCCTCTAAACAGCCCAGTTTGGGCAAATTCATGGTGGAGGGAGCCTCTAAAAAACCCAGTTTGGACCAATTCATGGTGGAGGGAGCCTCTAATTAGCCCAGTTTGGACCAATTAATGGTGGAGGGAGCCTCTAACCAGCCCAGTTTGGACCAATTAATGGTGGAGGGAGCCTCTAACCACCCCAGTTTGGGCAAATTCATGGTGGAGGGAGCCTCTAACCAGCCCAGTTTGGACCAATTAATGGTGGAGGGAGCCTCTAAACAGCCAAGTTTTGGGAAATTCATGGTGGAGGGAGCCTCTAACCAGCCCAGTTTGGACCAATTCATGGTGGAGGGAGCCTCTAAACAGCCCAGTTTGGGCAAATTCATGGTGGAGGGAGCCTCTAAACAGCCCAGTTTGGGCAAATTCATGGTGGAGGGAGCCTCTAACCAGCCCAGTTTGGACCAATTAATGGTGGAGGGAGCCTCTAAACAGCCAAGTTTTGGGAAATTCAAGGTGGAGGGAGCCTCTAACCAGCCCAGTTTGGACCAATTAATGGTGGAGGGAGCCTCTAACCACCCCAGTTTGGACCAATTCATGGTGGAGGGAGCCTCTAACCACCCCAGTTTGGACCAATTCATGGTGGAGGGAGCCTCTAAACAGCCCAGTTTGGGCAAATTCATGGTGGAGGGAGCCTCTAACCAGCCCAGTTTGGACCAATTAATGGTGGAGGGAGCCTCTAAACAGCCCAGTTTGGGCAAATTCATGGTGGAGGGAGCCTCTAACCAGCCCAGTTTGGACCAATTAATGGTGGAGGGAGCCTCTAAACAGCCAAGTTTTGGGAAATTCATGGTGGAGGGAGCCTCTAACCAGCCCAGTTTGGACCAATTAATGGTGGAGGGAGCCTCTAACCACCCCAGTTTGGGCAAATTCATGGTGGAGGGAGCCTCTAACCAGCCCAGTTTGGACCAATTAATGGTGGAGGGAGCCTCTAAACAGCCCAGTTTGGGCAAATTCATGGTGGAGGGAGCCTCTAAACAGCCAAGTTTTGGGAAATTCATGGTGGAGGGAGCCTCTAACCAGCCCAGTTTGGACCAATTCATGGTGGAGGGAGCCTCTAAACAGCCCAGTTTGGGCAAATTCATGGTGGAGGGAGCCTCTAAAAAACCCAGTTTGGACCAATTCATGGTGGAGGGAGCCTCTAATTAGCCCAGTTTGGACCAATTAATTGTGGAGGGAGCCTCTAACCAGCCCAGTTTGGACCAATTAATGGTGGAGGGAGCCTCTAACCACCCCAGTTTGGGCAAATTCATGGTGGAGGGAGCCTCTAACCAGCCCAGTTTGGACCAATTAATGGTGGAGGGAGCCTCTAACCAGCCCAGTTTGGACCAATTAATGGTGGAGGGAGCCTCTAACCACCCCAGTTTGGACCAATTCATGGTGGAGGGAGCCTCTAACCAGCCCAGTTTGGACCAATTCATGGTGGAGGGAGCCTCTAAACAGCCCAGTTTGGGCAAATTCATGGTGGAGGGAGCCTCTAAAAAACCCAGTTTGGACCAATTCATGGTGGAGGGAGCCTCTAATTAGCCCAGTTTGGACCAATTAATTGTGGAGGGAGCCTCTAACCAGCCCAGTTTGGACCAATTAATGGTGGAGGGAGCCTCTAAAAAACCCAGTTTGGACCAATTCATGGTGGAGGGAGCCTCTAAACAGCCCAGTTTGGGCAAATTCATGGTGGAGGGAGCCTCTAACCAGCCCAGTTTGGACCAATTAATGGTGGAGGGAGCCTCTAAACAGCCAAGTTTTGGGAAATTCATGGTGGAGGGAGCCTCTAACCAGCCCAGTTTGGACCAATTAATGGTGGAGGGAGCCTCTAACCAGCCCAGTTTGGACCAATTAATGGTGGAGGGAGCCTCTAACCAGCCCAGTTTGGACCAATTAATGGTGGAGGGAGCCTCTAAACAGCCAAGTTTTGGGAAATTCATGGTGGAGGGAGCCTCTAACCAGCCCAGTTTGGACCAATTCATGGTGGAGGGAGCCTCTAAACAGCCCAGTTTGGGCAAATTCATGGTGGAGGGAGCCTCTAAAAAACCCAGTTTGGACCAATTCATGGTGGAGGGAGCCTCTAATTAGCCCAGTTTGGACCAATTAATTGTGGAGGGAGCCTCTAACCAGCCCAGTTTGGACCAATTAATGGTGGAGGGAGCCTCTAACCACCCCAGTTTGGGCAAATTCATGGTGGAGGGAGCCTCTAACCAGCCCAGTTTGGACCAATTCATGGTGGAGGGAGCCTCTAACCAGCCCAGTTTGGACCAATTCATGGTGGAGGGAGCCTCTAAACAGCCCAGTTTGGGCAAATTCATGGTGGAGGGAGCCTCTAAAAAACCCAGTTTGGACCAATTCATGGTGGAGGGAGCCTCTAATTAGCCCAGTTTGGACCAATTAATTGTGGAGGGAGCCTCTAACCAGCCCAGTTTGGACCAATTAATGGTGGAGGGAGCCTCTAACCACCCCAGTTTGGGCAAATTCATGGTGGAGGGAGCCTCTAACCAGCCCAGTTTGGACCAATTAATGGTGGAGGGAGCCTCTAACCAGCCCAGTTTGGACCAATTAATGGTGGAGGGAGCCTCTAACCACCCCAGTTTGGACCAATTCATGGTGGAGGGAGCCTCTAACCACCCAGTTTGGACCAATTCATGGTGGAGGGAGCCTCTAAACAGCCCAGTTTGGGCAAATTCATGGTGGAGGGAGCCTCTAACCAGCCCAGTTTGGACCAATTAATGGTGGAGGGAGCCTCTAAACAGCCCAGTTTGGGCAAATTCATGGTGGAGGGAGCCTCTAACCAGCCCAGTTTGGACCAATTAATGGTGGAGGGAGCCTCTAACCACCCCAGTTTGGACCAATTCATGGTGGAGGGAGCCTCTAACCACCCCAGTTTGGACCAATTCATGGTGGAGGGAGCCTCTAAACAGCCCAGTTTGGGCAAATTCATGGTGGAGGGAGCCTCTAACCAGCCCAGTTTGGACCAATTAATGGTGGAGGGAGCCTCTAAACAGCCCAGTTTGGGCAAATTCATGGTGGAGGGAGCCTCTAACCAGCCCAGTTTGGACCAATTAATGGTGGAGGGAGCCTCTAAACAGCCAAGTTTTGGGAAATTCATGGTGGAGGGAGCCTCTAACCAGCCCAGTTTGGACCAATTAATGGTGGAGGGAGCCTCTAACCACCCCAGTTTGGGCAAATTCATGGTGGAGGGAGCCTCTAACCAGCCCAGTTTGGACCAATTAATGGTGGAGGGAGCCTCTAAACAGCCCAGTTTGGGCAAATTCATGGTGGAGGGAGCCTCTAAACAGCCAAGTTTTGGGAAATTCATGGTGGAGGGAGCCTCTAACCAGCCCAGTTTGGACCAATTCATGGTGGAGGGAGCCTCTAAACAGCCCAGTTTGGGCAAATTCATGGTGGAGGGAGCCTCTAAAAAACCCAGTTTGGACCAATTCATGGTGGAGGGAGCCTCTAAACAGCCCAGTTTGGGCAAATTCATGGTGGAGGGAGCCTCTAACCAGCAGAGTTGGGGGAAATCAGGGTGGAGGGAGCCTAGTATTAGCAGAATTGTGCAACGCTTATGGTGGATGAGTATGAGGATGCGGAGGAATTGGAGAGGTTGAGTACAGACATGGAGTTTCATGTTGGGGTGCTTTACACAGGTGGGCACAAAAATGACGGCTCTACCCAGTGGTGGTTCATTTTTATCAAAGTGAGCCGGTCGGCACTCTCAGCTGACAGACGGGTGCGCTTGTCAGTGATGATGCCACCGGCTGCACTGAACACCCTCTCAGATAGGACGCTGGCGGCAGGACAGGACAGCACCTCCAAGGCATATAGGGCAAGTTCAAGCCACAGGTCCAACTTCGACACCCAATACGTGTAGGGCGCAGAGGGGTCGGAGAGGACAGGGCTGTGGTCGGAAAGGTATTCCCGCAACATGCGCCTATACTTCTCACGCCTGGTGACACTAGGACCCTCCGTGGCGGCACTTTGGCGAGGGGGTGCCATCAAGGTGTCCCAGACCTTAGACAGTGTGCCCCTCGTTTGTGTGGACCGGTGAGAACTTGGTTGCCTACTGGAGGAACTGCCCTCCCTGCCGCCAACGTCACATGCTGGAAACATCTCCATCATATTCTGCACCAATTGCCTGTGGCAAGCATTGATGCGATTGGCCCTCCCCTCTACCGGAATAAAAGACGAGATGTTGTTTTTATACCGGGGGTCAAGGATAGCAAAGATCCAGTACTGGTTGTCCTCCATGATTTTGACAATACGCTTGTCGGTTGTAAAGCACCCCAACATGAACTCAGCCATGTCTGCCACAGTGTTAGTTGGCATGACTCCTCTGGCCCCACCGGAAAGTTCAATCTCCATTTCCTCCTCATCCTCCATGTCTACCCATCCGCGCTGCAACAATGGGACGATTCGAAGTTGCCCGGAAGCCTCCTGTATCACCATCACATCATCGGACAACTCTTCTTCCTCCTCCTCCTCCTCCTCCTCCTCCATTAAACGCAGTGAAGCGGACAGATGTGTGGACCTACTCTCCAGCTGTGACGGATCGGATGCTATCCCTAACTCCTCTGTGTGATCTGAGTTATCCCTGATGTCAATCAGGGATTCTCTCAGAACACACAAGAGCGGGATTGTAAGGCTCACCATCGCATCCTCAGAGCTCACCCTCCTTGTGGACTCCTCAAAGACCCGTAGGATGTCACAAAGGTCTCTCATCCATGGCCACTCATGGATGTGAAACTGAGGCAGCTGACTTTGTGGCACCCTAGGGTTTTGTAGCTGGTATTCCATCAAAGGTCTCTGCTGCTCAACCACTCTATTCAACATCTGAAACGTTGAGTTCCAGCGTGTGGGGACGTCGCACAAAAGCCGGTGTTGTGGCACATGCAGGCGTTGCTGGAGAGATTTTAAGCTAGCAGCGGCTACTGTCGACTTGCGAAAGTGGGCGCACATGCGCCGCACTTTCACCAGTAGCTCTGGAACATTGGGGTAGCTCTTTAGGAAACGTTGCACCACTAGGTTGAAGACGTGGGCCAGGCATGGAACATGTTGGAGTCCGGCAAGCTCCAGAGCTGCTACCAGGTTCCGGCCGTTATCACAAACGACCATGCCTGGGCCCAGGTGCAGCGGCTCAAACCATATTGCCGTCTCATCGAGGAGGGCATCCCTCACCTCGGAGGCAGTGTGCTGTCTGTCCCCCAAGCTGATCAGCTTCAGCACAGCCTGCTGACGTCTACCAACGCCAGTGCTGCAACGTTTCCAACTCGTAGCTGGGGTCAATCTAACAGCGGAGGAGGAGGCGGTGGCGGAGGAGGAGGCGGTGGCGGAGGAGGAGGCGGTAGAGGAGGAGGAGGAGGAGGGGGGTGTTCTTCTCGTGTCCCTGCCAGGAATGTTAGGCGGGGAGACGAGGTACACCGGGCCAGTTTGGGAAGCAGTCCCAGCCTCAACTACATTCACCCAGTGTGCCGTCAGTGAAATGTAGCGTCCCTGTCCGCATGCACTTGTCCACGCGTCGGTGGTCAAGTGGACCTTTGTGCAAAGCGCGGAACTAAGGGCCCGCCTGATGTTGAGTGACACGTGCTGGTGCAAGGCGGGGACGGCACACCGGGAGAAGTAGTGACGGCTAGGGACGGCATAGCGAGGTGCCGCAGTTGCCATCAGGTCCAGGAAGGCGGGAGTTTCAACAAGCCGGAACGCCAACATCTCCTGGGCCAGCAGTTTAGCGATGTTGGCGTTCAAGGCTTGCGCGTGTGGGTGGTTAGCAGTGTATTTCTGCCGCCGCTCCAATGTCTGAGAGATGGTGGGTTGTTGTAAAGAAACGCCTGATGGTGCCTTTGATGGTGCAGGAGAAGGAGATAAGACAGGACCAGGGGAGGATGAGGTAGAAGTCAACAAAGTGGCGGAGGCAGATGAAGTGGTGTCCTGGCTCGTCCTCTGGAGTGCATCGCCAGCACAGTCAGCAGTGGCAGTGGCAGAGGCAGAGGCAGAGGCAGTGGCAGTGGCGTGAACGGCAGTCGGCCTTTGTCCTGCCGTTGCTGCCTGCCACTGATTCCAGTGCTTGGATTCCAAATGACGGCGCATTGAAGTGGTGGACAGGTTGCTCTTCTCAGAGCCCCTAATCAATTTCGAGAGGCAAATTGTGCAGACAACACTATATCTGTCCTCGGCGCATTCCTTGAAAAAACTCCACACCTTCGAGAAACGTGCCCTCGAGGTGGGAGTTTTTCGGGGCTGGGTACGAACTGGAACATCTTGGGAGATTCCGGGTGTGGCCTGGCTTCGCCTAAGCTGCTGACCTCTGCCTCTGCCTCTAGCTACCCTTTTTGGTGCTGCACCTGCCTCAACATCCACACTACTTTCCCCGCTTGACATCCCCCCTGTCCAGGTCGGGTCAGTGTCCTCATCATCCACCACTTCCTCTTCCAACTCCTGTCTCATCTCCTCCTCCCGCACAATGCGCCGGTCAACTGGATGCCCTGACGGCAACTGCGTCACATCATCGTCGATGAGGGTGGGTTGCTGGTCATCCACCACCAAATCGAACGGAGATGGAGGAGACTCTAGTGTTTGAGCATCTGGATACAGATGCTCCTCTGTTAGGTTCGTGGAATCGTGACGTGGAGAGGCAGGTTGAGGGACAATGAAAGGAGCGGAGAACAGCTCTGGGGAGCAGGGACAGTTTGGGTTATTGTTCTGTAAAGCTTCGGAATTTTGGGAGGAAGGAAGACAAGACTGTTGGGTAATAGGAGGAGAGGAGGCAGAGTCTGACTGGCTGCTGGACAATGTGCTGTAAGCGTTCTCTGACAGCCATTGCAAGACCTGTTCCTGGTTCTCGGGCCTACTAAGGTTTGTACCCTGCAGTTTAGTTAATGTGGCAAGCAACCCTGGCACTGTGGAGTGGCGCAATGCTTGCTGCCCCACAGGAGTAGGCACGGGACGCCCTGTGGCTTCACTGCTACCTTGCTCCCCAGAACCATTCCCCCGACCTCGCCCACGGCCTCGTCCACGTCCCTTTCCGGGAGCCTTGCGCATTTTGAATTCCTAGTTAGAAATTGGCACTGTATACCAGTAGTAAAAATTGTGGGTGCACGTAACCCCAATATATTCTTTGAATTCCCAGTCAGACACTGGCACTATATGGCAGTAGCAAGAAATGAGGGTATTTGTATTCCCAATATACTCTTTGAATTCCCAGTCAGACAATGGCACTGTATACCAGTAGTAAAAATTGTGGGTGCACGTAACCCCAATATATTCTTTGAATTCCCAGTCAGAAACTGGCACTATATGGCAGTAGCAAGAAATGAGGGTATTTGTATTCCCAATATACTCTTTGAATTCCCAGTCAGACAATGGCACTGTATACCAGTAGTAAAAATTGTGGGTGCACGTAACCCCAATATATTCTTTGAATTCCCAGTCAGACACTGGCACTATATGGCAGTAGCAAGAAATGAGGGTATTTGTATTCCCAATATACTCTTTGAATTCCCAGTCAGACAATGGCACTGTATACCAGTAGTAAAAATTGTGGGTGCACGTAACCCCAATATATTCTTTGAATTCCCAGTCAGAAACTGGCACTATATGGCAGTAGCAAGAAATGAGGGTATTTGTATTCCCAATATACTCTTTGAATTCCCAGTCAGACAATGGCACTGTATACCAGTAGTAAAAATTGTGGGTGCACGTAACCCCAATATATTCTTTGAATTCCCAGTCAGAAACTGGCACTATATGGCAGTAGCAAGAAATGAGGGTATTTGTATTCCCAATATACTCTTTGAATTCCCAGTCAGACAATGGCACTGTATACCAGTAGTAAAAATTGTGGGTGCACGTAACCCCAATATATTCTTTGAATTACCAGTCAGAAACTGGCACTATATGGCAGTAGCAAGAAATGAGGGTATTTATAACCCCAATATATTCTTTGAATTCCCAGTCAGACAATGGCACTGTATACCAGTAGTAAAAATTGTGGGTGCACGTAACCCCAATATATTCTTTGAATTACCAGTCAGAAACTGGCACTATATGGCAGTAGCAAGAAATGAGGGTATTTATAACCCCAATATATTCTTTGAATTCCCAGTCAGACAATGGCACTGTATACCAGTAGTAAAAATTGTGGGTGCACGTAACCCCAATATATTCTTTGAATTCCCAGTCAGAAACTGGCACTATATGGCAGTAGCAAGAAATGAGGGTATTTATAACCCCAATATATTCTTTGAATTCCCAGTCAGACAATGGCACTGTATACCAGTAGTAAAAATTGTGGGTGCACGTAACCCCAATATATTCTTTGAATTCCCAGTCAGAAACTGGCACTATATGGCAGTAGCAAGAAATGAGGGTATTTGTATTCCCAATATACTCTTTGAATTCCCAGTCAGACAATGGCACTGTATACCAGTAGTAAAAATTGTGGGTGCACGTAACCCCAATATATTCTTTGAATTCCCAGTCAGACACTGGCACTATATGGCAGTAGCAAGAAATGAGGGTATTTGTATTCCCAATATACTCTTTGAATTCCCAGTCAGACAATGGCACTGTATACCAGTAGTAAAAATTGTGGGTGCACGTAACCCCAATATATTCTTTGAATTCCCAGTCAGAAACTGGCACTATATGGCAGTAGCAAGAAATGAGGGTATTTGTATTCCCAATATACTCTTTGAATTCCCAGTCAGACAATGGCACTGTATACCAGTAGTAAAAATTGTGGGTGCACGTAACCCCAATATATTCTTTGAATTCCCAGTCAGACACTGGCACTATATGGCAGTAGCAAGAAATGAGGGTATTTGTATTCCCAATATACTCTTTGAATTCCCAGTCAGACAATGGCACTGTATACCAGTAGTAAAAATTGTGGGTGCACGTAACCCCAATATATTCTTTGAATTCCCAGTCAGAAACTGGCACTATATGGCAGTAGCAAGAAATGAGGGTATTTGTATTCCCAATATACTCTTTGAATTCCCAGTCAGACAATGGCACTGTATACCAGTAGTAAAAATTGTGGGTGCACGTAACCCCAATATATTCTTTGAATTCCCAGTCAGACACTGGCACTATATGGCAGTAGCAAGAAATGAGGGTATTTGTATTCCCAATATACTCTTTGAATTCCCAGTCAGACAATGGCACTGTATACCAGTAGTAAAAATTGTGGGTGCACGTAACCCCAATATATTCTTTGAATTCCCAGTCAGAAACTGGCACTATATGGCAGTAGCAAGAAATGAGGGTATTTGTATTCCCAATATACTCTTTGAATTCCCAGTCAGACAATGGCACTGTATACCAGTAGTAAAAATTGTGGGTGCACGTAACCCCAATATATTCTTTGAATTCCCAGTCAGACACTGGCACTATATGGCAGTAGCAAGAAATGAGGGTATTTGTATTCCCAATATACTCTTTGAATTCCCAGTCAGACAATGGCACTGTATACCAGTAGTAAAAATTGTGGGTGCACGTAACCCCAATATATTCTTTGAATTACCAGTCAGAAACTGGCACTATATGGCAGTAGCAAGAAATGAGGGTATTTATAACCCCAATATATTCTTTGAATTCCCAGTCAGACAATGGCACTGTATACCAGTAGTAAAAATTGTGGGTGCACGTAACCCCAATATATTCTTTGAATTACCAGTCAGAAACTGGCACTATATGGCAGTAGCAAGAAATGAGGGTATTTATAACCCCAATATATTCTTTGAATTCCCAGTCAGACAATGGCACTGTATACCAGTAGTAAAAATTGTGGGTGCACGTAACCCCAATATATTCTTTGAATTCCCAGTCAGAAACTGGCACTATATGGCAGTAGCAAGAAATGAGGGTATTTATAACCCCAATATATTCTTTGAATTCCCAGTCAGACAATGGCACTGTATACCAGTAGTAAAAATTGTGGGTGCACGTAACCCCAATATATTCTTTGAATTCCCAGTCAGAAACTGGCACTATATGGCAGTAGCAAGAAATGAGGGTATTTGTATTCCCAATATACTCTTTGAATTCCCAGTCAGACAATGGCACTGTATACCAGTAGTAAAAATTGTGGGTGCACGTAACCCCAATATATTCTTTGAATTCCCAGTCAGACACTGGCACTATATGGCAGTAGCAAGAAATGAGGGTATTTGTATTCCCAATATACTCTTTGAATTCCCAGTCAGACAATGGCACTGTATACCAGTAGTAAAAATTGTGGGTGCACGTAACCCCAATATATTCTTTGAATTCCCAGTCAGAAACTGGCACTATATGGCAGTAGCAAGAAATGAGGGTATTTGTATTCCCAATATACTCTTTGAATTCCCAGTCAGACAATGGCACTGTATACCAGTAGTAAAAATTGTGGGTGCACGTAACCCCAATATATTCTTTGAATTCCCAGTCAGACACTGGCACTATATGGCAGTAGCAAGAAATGAGGGTATTTGTATTCCCAATATACTCTTTGAATTCCCAGTCAGACAATGGCACTGTATACCAGTAGTAAAAATTGTGGGTGCACGTAACCCCAATATATTCTTTGAATTACCAGTCAGAAACTGGCACTATATGGCAGTAGCAAGAAATGAGGGTATTTATAACCCCAATATATTCTTTGAATTCCCAGTCAGACAATGGCACTGTATACCAGTAGTAAAAATTGTGGGTGCACGTAACCCCAATATATTCTTTGAATTACCAGTCAGAAACTGGCACTATATGGCAGTAGCAAGAAATGAGGGTATTTATAACCCCAATATATTCTTTGAATTCCCAGTCAGACAATGGCACTGTATACCAGTAGTAAAAATTGTGGGTGCACGTAACCCCAATATATTCTTTGAATTCCCAGTCAGAAACTGGCACTATATGGCAGTAGCAAGAAATGAGGGTATTTATAACCCCAATATATTCTTTGAATTCCCAGTCAGACAATGGCACTGTATACCAGTAGTAAAAATTGTGGGTGCACGTAACCCCAATATATTCTTTGAATTCCCAGTCAGAAACTGGCACTATATGGCAGTAGCAAGAAATGAGGGTATTTGTATTCCCAATATACTCTTTGAATTCCCAGTCAGACAATGGCACTGTATACCAGTAGTAAAAATTGTGGGTGCACGTAACCCCAATATATTCTTTGAATTCCCAGTCAGAAACTGGCACTATATGGCAGTAGCAAGAAATGAGGGTATTTGTATTCCCAATATACTCTTTGAATTCCCAGTCAGACAATGGCACTGTATACCAGTAGTAAAAATTGTGGGTGCACGTAACCCCAATATATTCTTTGAATTCCCAGTCAGACACTGGCACTATATGGCAGTAGCAAGAAATGAGGGTATTTGTATTCCCAATATACTCTTTGAATTCCCAGTCAGACAATGGCACTGTATACCAGTAGTAAAAATTGTGGGTGCACGTAACCCCAATATATTCTTTGAATTCCCAGTCAGAAACTGGCACTATATGGCAGTAGCAAGAAATGAGGGTATTTGTATTCCCAATATACTCTTTGAATTCCCAGTCAGACAATGGCACTGTATACCAGTAGTAAAAATTGTGGGTGCACGTAACCCCAATATATTCTTTGAATTCCCAGTCAGACACTGGCACTATATGGCAGTAGCAAGAAATGAGGGTATTTGTATTCCCAATATACTCTTTGAATTCCCAGTCAGACAATGGCACTGTATACCAGTAGTAAAAATTGTGGGTGCACGTAACCCCAATATATTCTTTGAATTCCCAGTCAGAAACTGGCACTATATGGCAGTAGCAAGAAATGAGGGTATTTGTATTCCCAATATACTCTTTGAATTCCCAGTCAGACAATGGCACTGTATACCAGTAGTAAAAATTGTGGGTGCACGTAACCCCAATATATTCTTTGAATTCCCAGTCAGACACTGGCACTATATGGCAGTAGCAAGAAATGAGGGTATTTGTATTCCCAATATACTCTTTGAATTCCCAGTCAGACAATGGCACTGTATACCAGTAGTAAAAATTGTGGGTGCACGTAACCCCAATATATTCTTTGAATTCCCAGTCAGAAACTGGCACTATATGGCAGTAGCAAGAAATGAGGGTATTTGTATTCCCAATATACTCTTTGAATTCCCAGTCAGACAATGGCACTGTATACCAGTAGTAAAAATTGTGGGTGCACGTAACCCCAATATATTCTTTGAATTCCCAGTCAGACACTGGCACTATATGGCAGTAGCAAGAAATGAGGGTATTTGTATTCCCAATATACTCTTTGAATTCCCAGTCAGACAATGGCACTGTATACCAGTAGTAAAAATTGTGGGTGCACGTAACCCCAATATATTCTTTGAATTACCAGTCAGAAACTGGCACTATATGGCAGTAGCAAGAAATGAGGGTATTTATAACCCCAATATATTCTTTGAATTCCCAGTCAGACAATGGCACTGTATACCAGTAGTAAAAATTGTGGGTGCACGTAACCCCAATATATTCTTTGAATTACCAGTCAGAAACTGGCACTATATGGCAGTAGCAAGAAATGAGGGTATTTATAACCCCAATATATTCTTTGAATTCCCAGTCAGACAATGGCACTGTATACCAGTAGTAAAAATTGTGGGTGCACGTAACCCCAATATATTCTTTGAATTCCCAGTCAGAAACTGGCACTATATGGCAGTAGCAAGAAATGAGGGTATTTATAACCCCAATATATTCTTTGAATTCCCAGTCAGACAATGGCACTGTATACCAGTAGTAAAAATTGTGGGTGCACGTAACCCCAATATATTCTTTGAATTCCCAGTCAGAAACTGGCACTATATGGCAGTAGCAAGAAATGAGGGTATTTGTATTCCCAATATACTCTTTGAATTCCCAGTCAGACAATGGCACTGTATACCAGTAGTAAAAATTGTGGGTGCACGTAACCCCAATATATTCTTTGAATTCCCAGTCAGACACTGGCACTATATGGCAGTAGCAAGAAATGAGGGTATTTGTATTCCCAATATACTCTTTGAATTCCCAGTCAGACAATGGCACTGTATACCAGTAGTAAAAATTGTGGGTGCACGTAACCCCAATATATTCTTTGAATTCCCAGTCAGAAACTGGCACTATATGGCAGTAGCAAGAAATGAGGGTATTTGTATTCCCAATATACTCTTTGAATTCCCAGTCAGACAATGGCACTGTATACCAGTAGTAAAAATTGTGGGTGCACGTAACCCCAATATATTCTTTGAATTCCCAGTCAGACACTGGCACTATATGGCAGTAGCAAGAAATGAGGGTATTTGTATTCCCAATATACTCTTTGAATTCCCAGTCAGACAATGGCACTGTATACCAGTAGTAAAAATTGTGGGTGCACGTAACCCCAATATATTCTTTGAATTACCAGTCAGAAACTGGCACTATATGGCAGTAGCAAGAAATGAGGGTATTTATAACCCCAATATATTCTTTGAATTCCCAGTCAGACAATGGCACTGTATACCAGTAGTAAAAATTGTGGGTGCACGTAACCCCAATATATTCTTTGAATTCCCAGTCAGAAACTGGCACTATATGGCAGTAGCAAGAAATGAGGGTATTTATAACCCCAATATATTCTTTGAATTCCCAGTCAGACAATGGCACTGTATACCAGTAGTAAAAATTGTGGGTGCACGTAACCCCAATATATTCTTTGAATTCCCAGTCAGAAACTGGCACTATATGGCAGTAGCAAGAAATGAGGGTATTTGTATTCCCAATATACTCTTTGAATTCCCAGTCAGACAATGGCACTGTATACCAGTAGTAAAAATTGTGGGTGCACGTAACCCCAATATATTCTTTGAATTCCCAGTCAGACACTGGCACTATATGGCAGTAGCAAGAAATGAGGGTATTTGTATTCCCAATATACTCTTTGAATTCCCAGTCAGACAATGGCACTGTATACCAGTAGTAAAAATTGTGGGTGCACGTAACCCCAATATATTCTTTGAATTCCCAGTCAGAAACTGGCACTATATGGCAGTAGCAAGAAATGAGGGTATTTGTATTCCCAATATACTCTTTGAATTCCCAGTCAGACAATGGCACTGTATACCAGTAGTAAAAATTGTGGGTGCACGTAACCCCAATATATTCTTTGAATTCCCAGTCAGACACTGGCACTATATGGCAGTAGCAAGAAATGAGGGTATTTGTATTCCCAATATATTCTTTGAATTCCCAGTCAGACAATGGCACTGTATACCAGTAGTAAAAATTGTGGGTGCACGTAACCCCAATATATTCTTTGAATTACCAGTCAGAAACTGGCACTATATGGCAGTAGCAAGAAATGAGGGTATTTGTATTCCCAATATATTCTTTGAATTCCCAGTCAGACAATGGCACTGTATACCAGTAGTAAAAATTGTGGGTGTATATAGCCCCAATTCTATTGCTAGGGGACTTGCAGGGTATTTCTGGGGTGAAGGTGGGGGGGCACACCGTTGGAACGGGTATCGGGGTATATATCGGGTATACGGGAATACACTGACAGTGTATTCCATTCAGGATCCTGGGAAAGCTGGGTTGCGGCGATTGAGCCCGTCAGTGCCACGTTACACTGACAAGCTTCTCCCTGGAATTTAGCTCTTACAAGAGCTGTTGGTTGTCTTCTCCTTCCTATCCTAGCCTGTCCCTGCCTACCCAGAATCTAAGCCCTAGCTAGCTGGACGGAAACCTCCGTCCTCGGTGAATTGCAAGCTCAGAATGACGCGAAGCTGGGCGTCGCTGTTCTTTTAAATTAGAGGTCACATGTTTTCGGCAGCCAATGGGTTTTGCCTACTTTTTTCAATGTCACCGGTGTCGTAGTTCCTGTCCCACCTACCCAGCGCTGTTATTGGAGCAAAAAAGGCGCCAGGGAAGGTGGGAGGGGAATCGAGTAATGGCGCACTTTACCACGCGGTGTTCGATTCGATTCGAACATGCCGAACAGCCTAATATCCGATCGAACATGAGTTCGATAGAACACTGTTCGCTCATCTCTAGTAGTGATCTCTAATGCTGTGATCCCCTGCCAGACCACGGGTCTACTATTCTGTACGGCTTCAGTTGAGTATGGGACAGTAGATCTGCATTCTGGCCAGAAACCACAGCATCATAGATCACCAGTGGTTACGCAGGAAATGCGGCCATCATGTGGACCGTGTTTCCCAATCCATACTTGACTTTCTTTGGCAGGTCTTACATGGTTGATCATTTATTGGACTTTCCCCTATAGCGACCAAATCTTCCTCAACTTCCCCAAATTTCTTTTGCTATTTATTTTTCATTCTAAAACAGGGATTTACTACTAACAGAATCAAGGATAGAAACCTTTTAATAAAACCAACTCATTGCATTACCCCAGATTTTTATGGTTCATATCATAATAGCCATATCTGTGTTTTGCCCGCTGCATTTGTTAGACCACTAAAGGATCGGGTCTAGTAACTTTTGTTGAATAGACATTTCTTCCATTGATATTCATGTCAAATGGCAAGTTTCTGATGCTCTGTGACATTTCCATGAGCAAATTTTATTTCCTGGCCTCCCAAATATTGCCTCTTTCAGAATCCATTATACAGCTAATTGAAGAGTATGTGGGACAGAGATAATGGATTGCTTGAAGTAATCTTAGCATCATTCATTGTAACTTCACTGTCTGCTCAACACTTCTGAACATGCTGAGATACCGCTATGACTGCACACTACGGGCACAGCTCATTAACCCTGCCAACACCGACGCCAGCCTTCTATCCATTTGTGCTTTGATTATACTACCATGTTATAGCGGATAAGCGACAGAAGGCAGGGAGATAACAATGCTTTATATAATATACAAATGGTCACATATTCATATATTTACTATGAGGTATAAGGGTTCTGGAAAATAAATATAGCAGCTGTTTATAAAAGACAGTGCCACATCTGTCCATAGGTTGTATGTGGTATTACAGCTCAGCTCCATTCACGTCATAGAAGCCAAATTACAATACTAGACAAAATCCATTTACAGTTCAATACATAAAACAGTTGTTTGGTGGCATTGGATTTACCTCTAATTCTAATTGACAGAACAGGTATCCTATTTACGCCCAGGTATATAGCTATACCACAAGGACTACTGAGCCCTAGGTGTTTCTATAAAATAAGACACCTGTATTATAGACCGCACACCCCATTACATAGTATGCATTAGGACTACCACCATAGCACCATAGCAGCTGCTATTGGACCCATGACATTAAGGGACCTGACTCCTCGCTGCTTGTTGTTTTTTTTTTGTTTTTTTGTAATAGACTGTTATATACTGGTTTATGCTAGCAGATAGTAACTAAGATTCGCTTACCCAACCCCTTATTGACCACCGCTGCCTGTGTTTCAGGTTCCAGGGGGAACTGAATATTATGTCCCAATGTGATATGCAGTAACAAGCTAGACCTGAAGCGCAGGTGCACATAGGCAGAAGTGAGGATGGGTAAGTGAATATCAGCCATCACCTGCTGGAATAATCCAGTAGGTAGCAGTCTAATGCGTGGGAGCTAATAAAAGGAGCACTTACTTTATGGGGCCAATAAACGGTGCATTAAACTTTGTGGGGGATCATTAAAGGGGCAATTACTGTGTGGGGGCAGTATACTATATGGGGCTAATAAAGGGGGCAATTACTGTGTGGGGGCAGTATACTATATGGAGGCTATTAAAGGGGATAATATACTGTGTGGGGGATGGATACTATATTAGAGCTGAGCGAACACTATTCGAAACAGCCATTTCGAATAGCACACTCCCATAAAATGGAAGCGGCCAGCACGCAGACTTTGCCGGCGGCTGGCCAGCTTAACCCCCCGCGTGTCGGCTATGTCCATTCATTTCTATTGGAGTGTGCTATTCGAAACGGCTGTTTCGAATAGTGTTCACTCATCTCTAGATACTATACACTGACTACTAATAAGTATTTGGACACTCATGCAAATGAAGATATCTGCGGTCGTGATGCAAGATGCCATGAAGTGCAGAGTTGTCCGATTTCGAGAAAGGGGTAATTGTGGGGTAAATGGTCGATCCTTAAGGGACATAGCAAGTGAACTGAATTACCCAAAATCGACAGTGGCCTATGTGATTACAAAGTGGAAGGTAAACGGTGATTGTCAGAATGTGCCCCGAGTCGGCAAACCCCCGAAACTGGTAGATAGAGACCGACGAGTGCTGGCCAGAGAAACCGCACCCAACCGATGGCTCACATACACTAGGAGTTTCACCAGGCATCCGGGAGTATTGTGTCAATCAATACCATCTGTAAGGAAGCATCTGCTGGGGTCTACCAATAAATGCTGTTTCTCTATTCCACCACAGGTGTCCAAATACTTATTGGCAGACAGTGTATTGAAGCTAATAAAGGGGGAAACACACTGTGTGTGGGCCAATAAAAGGGTAGTTACTTTGTGGGGGTCAGTAAAGGGGCAATATACAATATCAGGAACATGTAGGGTTAACTAATACAGTTACAGAGATGTCTCCCACTTTTCCCGCTCACCCCGTCTGTTACACTTTTCACCCAGAATGCTCACAGTTCATAACAGTAACACTTAAACAGCGGAGGGGTATATGACATACTATAACACTCTGTGTGTCTATACAGGGGTGATATATGGTTATATAGCAGCTCTTTTCTCCTTTTCTGCTATAAACTCTTGGGAGAAGATTCCTTACACAGTACATTAGCTGTGTGCGATCTAAGAGACCGTAGCCACAGGAAGAGTGAAGACTGGTGTAGACAGTAAGAGATGAAGAAGTTAGTGAACCCCTGCCTACCGCACAGGGGATTAATATAGTTTCTAGGAAGAATTCAAGGAGGATAATACAGCCATGTGTGATGTTAAGGGGTAAATACAGGAATATAAGAATAGCACTAATAGTAAAACTATGTACGGGTTTAAGGATTGATATAATTCACAGAGAGCTTTTACTGACGGGGTCTCTCTGGTTGACGGCTCTGCATCTATAGACAAAACATGGTTCATCATCATCCTGAAAATTCCAGGGAAGTGAAATGATCACTGATAAACAATGCTGCTGGAGATTGTGTGAACAGAGCCTGAGGATTTGGTTTGTTTTTCAATAGCTCTATCAGAAGGTGCATAGGCTGGTTTCATAGATGTGAATGGGACCTACTGAAACCGTATAGCACCTTTAGCTTCTCTGTGGCGCTATAAACAGCTATGCTAGCTATTGACTCCTATCTATGGGAGTAATGGAAACAAGGTAGAGCCGCACTGCTTGGCTGTTTCTGTAGGTCCTGCCCTGGTGGTTAAGACTTATGAGCAGCTGTTTCCAGCTAGCCATGATTTGCTGAGATGCGAATAACCTTTTAAGGAAAAATTAAGACATTTTTCAGTATAATAAACCTCACGCTCCGTCTCACTTAATATACTGCTTATTCTGAACACCATACTTTCATTGTATTTGCAGAAGACAACTGGTATTAATGCACTGCTATATCTCTCCTATACAGCTCTGGGAGCTTATACCCTGCTGTTCCAGCCACTGCTAGGGGAAGCTCAATTAATACAGCTAACACTGAACCCAAAGGAAGCTGGAAGAATAGCGCAGGTTGGCCTGGGATAGCCGGGGACGGGTCCTCCCCGACCTCAGCGCGTAGTGCCGCTCGCAACAGGGCCGCAACATGGCAGGAAGCCCGCCACCTCTCTCCCGCAGTGCATCGCATGTTTATTGGGAACCCGATGCTTAATCATTCATAGATAACCTGATTCTGGGTCAGGGTTTCATGTGTAGCAGAGCAGCAACCTCGCTGCGATCTATTGAAAGTCATTCCTTGAGCCAAGTAAACAAAATAAATAAATAAATAAATAAAGTAAGCTGTAAAAATCTCCTTGGCTGTGCTGTGTCCGTTGGGGAGTGCAGAAAAATGCAGTGGTTCAATGTCAGGAAGCTGCAGAAGAAGTTCTGTGCCAGGGTCCCTTACCCCGTGGTCCCCATATCGTGGTAAGCACAACAATGATGCAGGGTAATGCGGCTATGTGGATAGGTTATTAGAAGGAAAACTGCCTGGGGGACAAAAAACTCTTTTAGCTCAGGTTCATTTATAGGTATACTTTGAAAAGTCTTTATGTAATTTCTTTACCAAACTTGTTCCAATACCAATACCAATAAATTCTGTAATGCTTTATATATACACCTAGAAATGAAATCAGTTGTAAGGTTTGCAGATTTTGAAATGTTAGGCTGTATTATTGGGCCTTAAAGGAGCTGTCCAGGCTTCAGCTATTAATGGCCTAACCTCAAGTACCTGATAGGTGGAGGGCCAAGAGCGTCTTTCCTATATACTATACTGGCAGCTGGGCCCTGTTTCCTGCCCTGTATAGTGTACAGGGCGGGCATTAGAAGTGGCTCCGTACAGTAGATCAGTCCAAGGGCTAGCTCTTGCCCTCCCACTGATAAGGAATCCTGAGGAAAGGTCATACATAACTTAATCCAAGACTATCCCTTTAAAGACAAAGAGAGTAATCCTCAAGCATTTTCAACACTGGTCTTGATGCCCATGGGGCTGGCAGAGGAAGCCTCGTCATGACTTTGGCGCACCTTCCAGGAGTCTATGTGCCTGGGCTAAAATCTACAGCAGCTACTTGCTGACATAGATTTCTGTCATCATTTATGCCACAGGATATCTATAAACAATGATGAATCTTTGAGAAAAACTATAAGAACGGTAAAACAATGGCAGGTAGTTAAAAAAAAATCGCAAACCATAGGTTTGTGACTTTTACAGTCCTATGAAAAAGTTTGGGCACCCCTATTAATCTTAATCATTTTTAGTTCTAAATATTTTGGTATTTGCAACAGCCATTTCAGTTTGATATATCTAATAACTGATGGACACAGTAATATTTCAGGATTGTAATGAGGTTTATTGTACTAACAGAAAATGCGCAATATGCATTAAACCAAAATTTGACCGGTGCAAAAATATGGGCACCTCAACAGAAAAGTGACATTAATATTTAGTACATCCTCCTTTTGCAAACATAACAGCCTCTAGTTGCTTCCTGTAGCTTTTAATCAGTTCCTGGATCCTGGATGAAGGTATTTTGGACCATTTCTTTCTACAAAACAATTCAAGTTCAGTTAAGTTAGATGGTCGTCGAACATGGACAGCCCGCTCTCAAATGATCTGAAAACAAAGATTGTTCAACATAGTTGTTCAGGGGAAGGATACAAAACGTTGTCTCAGAGATTTAACCTGTCAGTTTCCACTGTGAGGAACATTGTAAGGAAATGGAAGACCACAGGGACAGTTCTTGTTAAGCCCAGAAGTGGCAGGCCAAGAAAAATATCAGAAAGGCAGAGAAGAAGAATGGTGAGAACAGTCAAGGACAATCCACAGACCACCTCCAAAGAGCTGCAGCATCATCTTGCTGCAGATGGTGTCACTGTGCATCAGTCAGCAATACAGCGCACTTTGCACAAGGAGAAGCTGTATGGGAGAGTGATGAGAAAGAAGCCGTTTCTGCACGTACGCCACAAATAGAGTTGCCTGAGGTATGAAAAAGCACATTTGGACAAGGCAGCTTCATTTTGGAAACAAAGATTGAGTTGTTTGGTTATAAAAAAAGGCGTTATGCATGGCGTCCAAAAAGAAACAGCATTCCAAGAAAAACACTTGCTACCCACTGTAAAATTTGGTGGAGGTTCCATCATGCTTTGGGGCTGTGTGGCCAATGCCGGCACCGGGAATCTTGTTAAAGTTGAGGGTTGCATGGATTCCACTCAGTATCAGCAGATTCTTGAGAATAATGTTCAAGAATCAGTGACGAAGTTGAAGTTACGCCGGGGATGGATATTTCAGCAAGACAATGATTCAAAACACTGCTCCAAATCGACTCAGGCATTCATGCAGAGGAACAATTACAATGTTCTGGAATGGCCATCCCAGTCCCCAGACCTGAATATCATTGAACATCTGTGGGATGATTTGAAGCGGGCTGTCCATGCTCGGCGACCATCTAACTTAACTGAACTTGAATTGTTTGTCCAAAATACCTTTATCCAGGATCCAGGAACTGATTAAAAGCTACAGGAAGCGACTAGAGGCTGTTATCTTTGCAAAAGGAGGATCTACTAAATATTAATGTCACTTTTCTGTTGAGGTGCCCATACTTTTGCACCGGTCAAATTTTGGTTTAATGCATATTGCGCATTTTCTGTTAGTACAATAAACCTCATTTCAATCCTGAAATATTACTGTGTCCATCAGTTATTAGATATATCAAACTGAAATGGCTGTTGCAAATACCAAAATATTTAGAACTAAAAATGATTAAGATTAATAGGGGTGCCCAAACTTTTTCATAGGACTGTATATTCCAAAAAGTGTTATAAATTAATAATGAATTCCCCCCAATGTCTTCATCATTATTCCATTGCAAAATTACAGCTAACACACTGTAACAAACTCAGCTCTGCTACATCATCGGAACAGATACCAAGACAGGTGCTAAACTGTAGTTTGCAATCTGCTTTAAAACCACAAGGAGGAGACCTTGTGTTTTACTGAATGCTCCCAATCTACTGACATCCAAGGCTGGCTATGTCTTGGGGAACACATTAATATTACACAATGCATCACTAACAATGTCTGACAACCTATGAAACGGCTCATCCTAACAATAATTAGGTTTCTTGTAATATACTTGACCTGTGCCCCGCCAGAGATGCACAAATAACTTGTGGTCATAACCTTGGATTTACGTAACGCTATTAATAGTCAAAACAAACAATGCCGCTTCCAGATTCTTCCGAAGAACATGAAAAAGTGGGGGATGGGAGAACCAATTATACTTCAGAATAGCATTTTAAAGGTTAAAAACATCACTGAAAGGTCCTGTAACAAAACAATCCATTTACCGGAGCTAGCCTATAATAACAAACATTATCAGCCATTATCTATAGAATCCTAAAAGTCAATGACACATTTTATAGGGCTTGTATTATATAAAGAATGCAGTAACTTTAATAAAAGGGAAGATCCGCTGAATATGGACGATGGCTGTGTTAATTGGCTTTATTTTGTATTATGGCGTTCATAATACCTCTCCGTATAGAGAGGTTTTTTTGTCTCGGATACGAATGCCTTGCTTCTTCTGATGCCTTCCTTTTCTCTCAGGACAATTCACTCCCAATTGATTGTTGGGGTAGTTGCACTTCCTTAGAAGTAATTGTGGACCAAGGTCCCCATGGCTGTCACGTCGTTTTTATTTTCCATTCACTACCATTACATTTTACTCAAGCAAGGAACCCTCAAAGGAATCATGTTATAGCCCCCACCCATTCTGAGCAATAAGCACAGTTAGCTTTGGTGCCTGATATTGTATTTAGACTCTGCTCTGTCAGGTGGGCAGTATAAGACTCAGAGCTCTAATAAGACTCATCTAGTGTCAGATCAGAATCACAACCCTTTCTTGTTCCTGCCTGATACTACACCCATGACAGTAACGAGCTTAAACACCATATAAAGCAGCAAAACTAACAGCACATATTGCTCAGGAACAGTAAAGGCTAGAGAATAATTCCAATAGTACTGGAATCTGTGAAGCAGCACCTATTATGTGATGCAAAGAGCTGTATATGGTGGCAAAATGTCCTCTTTAAGTGACAAATACCAAATCACAAAAGATAAACAAATTTACCAAAAGATACAAAAACAAAACATAACAGTTTTCAAGACATCTTCTAACCATCATATAATATGCAGAGACAATATTGAAAGATTAATATACTTTACTTCCACATCTACTCTACTGGACTCCACCACATCAGATCACGGAAGGTAAGAGTCCCATTATATAGGCTGACTAGTGCCGGGAAACACAAGTTTATCTGCGCCTGTTATAAGAGTCTTTACACGGATCAAAAGAACACCTGTAAGGTGAAGAACGATTGTTAATAAGTAAAGATGAGCGAGTTCCGATCAGCCGATCCGAACAGCACGCTCGCATAGAAATGAATGGACGTAGCCGGCACGTGGGGGGTTAAGCGGCCGGCCAACGTCAAAGCAGAAGTCCCAGGTGCATCCATTCATTTCTATGGAGCGTGCTGTTCGGATCGGCTGATCCGAACAGTACTCGCTCATCTCTATTAATAAGATTGCTAAGTCCCCATACAGTTGGCATCCTACAGACCGAACATCTACAATTTATGCCAACCCCATTGCTGAATGTGTCGATAGATAGCTCTTGCATCTTAAAGAGAATTTTCATTCACTTTCCGAAATCATAAGTAAGATCATGAGCATTAGCATATAGTTAAGTAACTTTGAGAGATATCCGCATTGTTCTGTTTTCCTATAGTAGCCATTTTTGCAAAAGTGACAAAAAAGAAGGGAAATCAAATTGGTTATTACCTTTGAAATAGCTTTTTGGTAAATTGTCATGATAAATGATAAAAGTCATCATTCTCTTAGAAACTACTTCACAACTGACACTGAATATGGCTGCCACATAGGCAAAATGGCTGAAACAAAGAAACAAGAACAATGCCAATACCTTTATACATCACGAAAATAAAGTTAACCAGAATTTGGCCAACGCTCTGACTTCTAATTTTTTAAGACAAATTTTATATTTTGGGTATAAAATCCTCCTTGATTCAATGTGTTATATGAAGTTTACAAAAAAGTACACGTAACTCTCAAAAGTGAAATCTTGTTCTAAGTTGCAGCGTCTAAAATAAAGTCTACAACTTAGTAAAAGCGCC
The DNA here is from genome assembly GCF_031893055.1 of Leptodactylus fuscus. Taxonomy (NCBI): domain Eukaryota; kingdom Metazoa; phylum Chordata; class Amphibia; order Anura; family Leptodactylidae; genus Leptodactylus; species Leptodactylus fuscus. Next base: position 78,082,054 of record NC_134266.1, read on the forward strand.
CGACAATAATAAGAAGAAACATGTTGTCGATTGCACGGCGTTGCCAGGGTAAAAGACTAGATAGGCCTCTCCTTTGTATTCACAACAGAAAGAAAAGAGATATTTCCTTATCTTAAACAAGAAGAGTCTTCTGTGGGCAAAATCCAATTTGAGTTTCTTTGCATTTGATTCAGAAAGCCGTGAATGTCTGACAGTCCAATTTTATGTTTAATAAGTCACAAGGAATATGGAAGAAGACTGTTTTTTAGGCAGTAACCTTTTTCACTGTCTGGAAGATCTGCAATGCAAAGTAATTGTCTTCCTCGTAGGGAAGTAATCATGTTAACAGCTTTAAAATTTATGCTATGGGGCTACAAAGCTGAACATCAGATGAAGCCGCTAAAGTACATCTTACCTTATGTACAGCAATGAATCACTCGAAACATTAATATATTTGTGTCCATCAAGTCAATGTTTGCCGGAGGGACATTACTTTCTCATCTGTGAATATAGTTCAGATCAGGACACTGCCATCAAGGGTATGGGGTCAGATTGGTGTGTAAAGGAATGGTTGCGATGAATAAATCACTAAAATAACCTACCAATGAAGCAACGCATAAACAAAAAAGTTTTCTTGGCTATTGCTCACCATTCCACAAAGAAGCTTCACGGGGTGCACGATCCAGGCTTTGGGACTGTAGAGAAAGCCCTGTAGCTGTACACCAGAAGAAAAAGGAGGATCCGTATCTCATCCCGGCTTCAATAAAAAAATAACTTTTATTCCATTATGAGGATAAAATTAGAAAAACATATACAAAAAGTGAAAAAGTTAGGAGAAAAACATAACGAAACAAGTGATTAAAAACCGCTGCTGACGCGTTTCGGGACTTTAAGTCCCTTAGTCATAGCATTGAAGAGGTATTGTATATGTTTTTCTGATTTTATCCTCATAATAGAATACAAGTTAATCTTTTAAAGAAGCCGGGATGAGATACGGATCCTCCTTTTTCTTCTGGTCTATACCAATGAAGCCATACTTTTTGAGTCCCCAGAAAATAAAAATTCCCAAGGGAGATTGGTGTCCATCGTTTCACATTCCCATGACCAACAGGCTCAGCTCTGCATGCATACTGTGGACCAGGTGAAATGGGGAATATGCTGGAGAACAACTCCCATCCCATGCATGAGACCATGATAGCACTGGGCAGTACTGTCAGTGACCGACTGCTTCACCCCAAGTGTGAGAAGGAATGCTATCGGAGATCCTTCCTCCCAACCACGGTCAGACTGTATAATCAACACCAGGCTAAGCAAAGATCACTGCACAGAGAACTAAATGATCCTGAAGTCTTTCTTTTTCTTTAGTTGCTATGACTCCTAGTATCTTTTCTATTTGCTATGAGCTTGTATGTGTTTTTTCTTGTAATATATTACTGTACTATCCATGCTGCTGTAACACACTGAATTTCCTCATGGTGGGACTATTAAAGGATTATTTTATCTTATGCTGCCTGAACTAAGGACTGGGGGTAGGTGAGTATTATTTCTGGGTTTTTTTTTTTTATTTCAACCCCAACGAGTGAGTTTATTTTTATCTATACCAAACAATCTCTTTAATGTTAATGGCTCCATATATCCCAAAATCGGTACTGTAGAATACAGTCATCAATTTTACAAAAAAAAAAAAAAAAAAAATTAAAAATAACTGTCATAGACTGTTGAGAGATGTTGATGTTAAATGTGTCTCTTTGCAGCCAACTAGGGATTTACATGCAAATTGCAGGCTTTCAAAGCTTCAAAAATGTATCATATTTGCATCCTGAGAAGTTGGAGTATTTTATGAAATTTGCTGAAAGGTAAGGGTGGCACATTGGTACATAGAAGATGGGATGGTAACAAAGATAAAACAGATGGCTATCGGGGGTAGCATGACATCATCACACTCCTAACCAAGAACTGCACAAGGTTCTGGGTCTCCAGTCCTTCCTCATGACTAGATGGATACATTTTATACATTTTTAACTTTTTGGTTTGCTATTATTTAGCATCTGTAGAACCACACCCTAATGTTATTGCTACCCATTGTGCATTGGCTTTAATATTGCTGTAACAATGTCTTACATTTCCTGGTTACAAACTGTTAGAAAATTGCTTCATATTTTGTGCCAAAATTCCGAAAATGTCATTATAGTAAGTGGGAATAAATGAGAACTGACCAGAAGTAAACAGAATAATTCAGTAGCCTGCCCCATCTGCTTGGACGTCTAGGGGTGTAGGAGGCAGACAGCTCCACGCTGTGATTTATCACTGCAATGATTAACTCAGTGACCAGTACCATAATGTGTAAGGCATGTCACCATCCATCTGTCAGTGCGGTGCCACAAATACTCAATACAAGTCAATATTCATTGCACTACATTTCAATATAAAAGGACATATTGATGCAAACACATGAATTTGAGGCTCTTATATACACTCACCGGCCACTTTATTAGGTACACCATGCTAGTAACGGGTTGGACCCCCTTTTGCCTTCAGAACTGCCTCAATTCTTCATGGCATAGATACAACAAGGTGCTGGAAGCATTCCTCAGAGATTTTGGTCCATATTGACATGAAGGCATCACACAGTTGCCGCAGATTTGTCGGCTGCACATCCATGATGCGAATCTCCCGTTCCACCACATCCCAAAGATGCTCTATTGGATTGAGATCTGGTGACTGTGGAGGCCATTGGAGTACAGTGAACTCATTGTCATGTTCAAGAAACCAGTCTGAGATGATTCCAGCTTTATGACATGGCATATTATCCTGCTGAAAGTAGCCATCAGATGTTGGGTACATTGTGGTCATAAAGGGATGGACATGGTCAGCAACAATACTCAGGTAGGCTTTGGCGTTGCAACGATGCTCAATTGGTACCAAGGGGCCCAAAGAGTGCCAAGAAAATATTCCCCACACCATGACACCACCACCACCAGCCTGAACCGTTGATACAAGGCAGGATGGATCCATGCTTTCATGTTGTTGACGCCAAATTCTGACCCTACCATCCGAATGTCGCAGCAGAAATCGAGACTCATCAGACCAGGCAACGTTTTTCCTATCTTCAATTGTCCAATTTCGATGAGCTTGTGCAAATTGTAGCCTCAGTTTCCTGTTCTTAGCTGAAAGGAGTGGCACCCGGTGTGGTCTTCTGCTGCTGTAGCCCATCTGCCTCAAAGTTCGACGTACTGTGCATTCAGAGATGCTCTTCTGGCTACCTTGGTTGTAACGGGTGGCTATTTGAGTCACTGTTGCCTTTCTATCAGCTCGAACCAGTCTGGCCATTCTCCTCTGACCTCTGGCATCAACAACGCATTTCCGCCCACAGAACTGCCGCTCACTGGATGTTTTTTCTTTTTCGGACCATTCTCTGTAAACCCTAGAGATGGTTGTGCGTGAAAATCCCAGTAGATCAGCAGTTTCTGAAATACTCAGACCAGCCCTTCTGGCACCAACAACCATGCCACGTTCAAAGGCACTCAAATCACCTTTCTTCCCCATACTGATGCTCGGTTTGAACTGCAGGAGATTGTCTTGACCATGTCTACATGCCTAAATGCACTGAGTTGCCGCCATGTGATTGGCTGATTAGAAATTAAGTGTTAACGAGCAGTTGGACAGGTGTACCTAATAAAGTGGCCGGTGAATGTAGTTTTCTACCTACAGTCCTGCATCTGCTGATTCTATTCACTGTCTTTGTATCATGTATGGATAAAGTAGAAGGATAATGGATTGCAGTTTTTGACGTAGCATGTTTACTCTGTGTATGCATTCATTACAGCAATACTAATATCCATCTTCCTTCATAATAGTTTGATATACTATTGAATTACATGGTACTGGCAGGGGGCTTCATTTATAGGAGATTTCCACAATAACATTACTGTACATTTCTGTGTTGTCTACATTCCTAGAACGGAGAATGAAGAAGAATTTGAGACATCTGTCTTAGAGACCTATTCATACTGAAGCAGAACATTGGCTTTCCACTGCTGAATAAACTCAGATGAATGGGGAAGTCTCGAGCCGTGGACTCGGCCACTGAATCGGCCGTGGAATCTGTGGCAAGATCAAGAAGGATGATTATTTTTTTCACGTCATGCTGTAATCTCAGTCTCCTTTTGAAAACAATGGGAGTCAGAATCAGGGTGGAATTTGCTGCTGATTTGGGGGTAGAATCCACCACAAAATCAACAGCAGATTAAGTTGTGTGAATGGACCTTTAGATCACACAACAACATAATTTTTCAATTAGAAGAATTTCTGAAAAACCCTCCAGTGTTTAGATATTCTTGTTACATACAGAACATGTTGTGGCGCCCCATAGAGCTCTTTTAATTCACTTACAGAATGTCCATGTCATGGCTAATGGTGGTCGCACTGGCTCAGTAGCTCAGTCCACCACCAATCATTCTGTTGTACTTGAATGACAAAATTATTCCTGCTACTGTTCAGGCCAGATAGTAAAAATCTGTACCCTAGAAGTAGATTCTTTCACCAGCACTGGACATAAATTGTAGATATTCCAAAAAAGAATCACAAGATCACCAGGAGATGCCATAAGACGTATGTAATGTAACATCAATGAGAAGAGTGGACACTTGATCTAAACAATGTCATTGATTGTTTCTTGCAACTATGTTCATATTGAAGAGTTTCATCTGGACATGTGCATCAAGGGTTGAGCTGCCAATTCTCTTCTTTTTTGATATGTAACAGCAGTATCGAGACATACAAGCAGTATAATAATATTTCAGTTGTAAAATTATGACTTTCACAATCTATTTAAAAAAAAATCGATATTCAGTTGTAGGGCTATACAATGATGGAGTCTTGAGGTGTTTGTTAAGAGGTCGAAAGCTGGCTCGTTGACCTGGTTGTTTCTGTCAGAGCCTTGGAATACAGACACTTTGCTGTATTTGCAGATGTGGTGCCAACCTGTGGGGAAAATAGATTGCTTTGTTTGCCCTAACATTCCCCACTCCATGTGCTATCAATAATCCTGGTGTCTTCTTATGTCGTAAAGAGGCCTTTTAGCCCTCTGAGGCAATTGCTACCACTGCACCCTCCATAACCGCCCCTGGTTACACACAGTGCCCGGGTACAACTTAATATACAGTAGGGATTTTGTGCTATTTGGGGTGTACTGCTCCATTGCCATGAAGCCGGTGCACTATTTGGTGTTGAGCGATTATTATTTGATGGAATACCTCGCTGGCATAGGAATGAGTGCAATCAGCCAAACACGAATATTCGATGCGTTTAACCCCTTGGTGTTCGTCCGATTACACACATTCCTATGCCGACGAGGTATTCGATCAAATACTACTCACTCAACACTAGCACCATTTCACTTCATACTTCACTCTGATCCTGTCAGGGTCATGTTTTATTCTGACTTCAGTTATTGGATCTGCAGACCAACCCATGGCATATTAGTGAATACGGACCAGCCCTCTCAGCAAGATGGACACCTTATTAGCTCCTCTTTTAGCCAACCTGATATACCACTAAGAACCTGTTAGGTCTCCACAAGGTCTCGTAAGCCAGGACTTAGTTCATGATAACTTGTCTATAGCTACACCAGCAGCAGACACTATATATATATATATATATATATATATATATATATATATATATATATATATGTATATATATATACATACACACACACACACACACACAACACCCATGTGTAAAAGTGCAATGCTTATTTCTAATGGACGTTACCTGTTTTGTTATCGTAATACACCGACATAAGTGACCATGTTTTGCTATATGTATGTTGATTGAATTTATGTACGGTAATATGTATTGCTAATTGAAAGCCATGACGCTGCCACAGAGTATCTGTGTTACAGCCAACCCTTAATAGTCCCACCAATTCCTAAACCAGTATGACTAGGGCAAGAAGACTATAATTTTTTTCCAAGTGGTCAGAGTATTCCAATAAACTTTTTCCCTTTTTCCAAATATCTTCTCAAAGCATTTCTTATATGCCACTGTACACACTGAGTTTCCACGTCTGGCACACAAGCATAAGGGTGCATTCACACAGAGTAAAGTGGAGCGTGATCTGGCACGTATATGTGTGTCAGCAGTTTGCGCGCTCAAAAAGATCCCATTGATTTCAATGGGAGTTATGAACGTATACGCCACGTAATATTACGGGCGCAAAATTACGCGGCGTATACGCTCGTAACTCCCATTGAAATCAATTGGATCTTTTTGAGCGCGCAAACTCTGACATGCCGTATACGTGCCAGATTGCGCTCCACTTTACTACGTGTGAACGCAGCGTGAGACAGAGGAAGTTGGTATAGAATTACATACGACTCCCTGTACAGTGTATCACAGCCATATGTAAATGCAAGGCTATAGCAGCTTTATCCATTCAATATTGTAGAATATACTGACACAGCTAAATAATATTTCATAAAATATCACTGTATATGTGTATGGAATTTTAGCTCAACAGCATTTAAGAATGTAAATTTCTAATTAATGCCTGAAGATAATGAAAATGTGAGTAGGTGAAGGTAAGCATTTTAATATTTAGACATTGAGCTATTTATCATGTCAGGGGAGCTGCTGTATTCATCAGGAGGAGACTGACATTTTAAACACCTGGTACAGGATTTTCAATCTCTTAACATATGCAGAATGACGCAGGTAAAATAATGAACATGATTCACACCTGCTTTAGTATTGCCACATGGAAAACTTTTTTTTTTTTTTTTTTTTTTTAATGTAGATTGTGAGCCCCACACAGAACTCACAATGTACATTTTTCCCTATCAGTATGTCTTTTTTGTAATATGGGATGGAAATCCATGCAAACCCGGGGGGAACATACAAACTCCTTGCAGATGTTTTTTTGTTTTTTTTTGAATACCAGGACTCCAGCGCCGCAAGGCTGCAGTGCTAACCACTGAGTCACTGTGTGGCCCCACGTGGAAAACTTTTTGTGCCAACTAGACCTGTCAGTTCTCCACCTTTTCAGTTATTTGAATTATTACCATTTATCAGTTAAAGATTAGCAGGTGGGTACTCAGTAGAGATACAGACTGCCAGAAAAAAACAAATGGGCCATAAACACACTACTATGTCCCTCTTAATCCAGAGCAGAACTTTGAACTTGACCCCAATACAATATCTCCAACAATACACCCACAAGATTGTTGTAATCCTGGGGTATCTCCCTATTTCTACACTATAAATTGATACTTAAAGGGGTTTTCTCCTTGTCTACTGTCTCTTCTTCTCACTTCCTGTATTCTTTATCAAACAGTCAAAGCCACTTTTCACCAGCTTGCTGAAAAGGACACTATGAATTATCACATTACAGACTTTGCCTTTACCATGAGAGATTTATTATGATTACTAGAAATGTAATATGAACGTAGATCAAATAATATCCACAGTAAATGTATATTACATTACACAGGTTTGTATAGAACACTTTTCTGCTTCTAGAAAAGGGACTCAGAATGTTATCTTTGTGTTTACATAGAGAAATGATAGACATAGCTTTATCAGCAAACTGCAATTAGCTGACCTGATTGTCCTGCCGGCAGAGCTGTAGATAACAGTGAGAGCACTCAGATCCCTCAGAGAGCAGTGACTGACAACATATGTCCTATCTTATCAGACAGGTCTGGCTCTATGGAACTATATGTAAACAATGGGAGGAATAATTTCACACAGCAGATCAAATAATATGCACGATAAATGTATATTATATTACACAGGTTTGTATAGAACACTTATCTGCTTCTAGAGAATGGACTCAGTGTTATCTTTATGTGTACATAGAGAGATGACAGACATAGCTTTATTAGAAAACTGCAATTAGCTGACCTGATTGTTCTGCTGGCAGATCTCCCAGAGAGCAGTGACTGACGTCATTTGTCCTATTTTATCAGTCAGGTCCAGCTCCATGGAATGATATGTAAACAATGGGAAGAATAATTTCACACAGCAGGCAAACAAAGCAGCATTGCTAAAGCAATAGTTAGGAAAACTATTCAATTTACATAAACTAGAAGTATAGATAGGATCGTTAAGATGGGAATACCCCTCTAAGATAGTATCCCCTTTTACAATGGTTCCTTTGCAACTGCCAAGGCTGGCTATATGGTATGTGTGACTTTAGGGTTCAGTCATATATTAGGAATTGATACAAAATAGAATTGTTTAGACTGACAATCATTGACACACTGGATATTAGGCCACTTTATCTGTTTCCAGTGTTTTAGAGGATAGAACTTGCTATTACAGTGCTCATCGTCTTTTATGCTGACTTTGCCAGGGGAAGTATTGACCGGCACGATGAATGGCCATCCATAGAACTGTGGAGGGGAGCCCTGAGCAGGGACAATCCTCATCTAATCTCAATTTAAAGGTGATCATTTCATAAGTGAACTTCTGTAGGGAGGAATGATTTTAAAAAGAAAAATATCATATTGTTCAGGGGTACAGCAAGAATTATTTGATATATGGCATGTAGCTTATAGTACTTGGTGACAGATTCTTGTTAAGAAGGACTGTATATAAAATGCCTTGGCAATATGTAACTGTGTAACATGATATTGCTTACCAAGGCTTAGGGTAGACCATTAATTAGTAAAGCCTCATACCCCAGACCTCTCTAGACTTGCTCTTTTCAGGCCAGTAATGTCATGCCCAATGGTCACATCACGATGCTGCAGCTTAGCCCCATTCAAATGAATGGGGTTGAGCTGCAATACCAAGCACAACCACTATACAATGTATGGCATTATGTTTCGTACGCAGTGAAAAGGCCACAACACTTAGGGTGCATTCACACGGAGTAAAATGGAGTGTAATTTGGAGCGTTTACGGAAGCGTTTTTTACACGCATAAACGCTCCGTAAACGCTCCGTAAACGCCACGTTTAAAAAAAAACACTCCAAAATACACGTGTAAATTTTTTACACGTGTAAAAATTACACTCCAAATTACACTCCATTTTACTCCGTGTGAATGCACCCTTACACAGCACTGCAAACCCTTCAGTCAGCTGATCAGTGGGGGTTCTAGGTGGCGGACTACTATCAATCCTAAGGACAGGTGATTGGTATCATAGTATCGAGAATAACTCATGCTGAGCTATTCAAGAACAGAAGGCATATATACCATTTTTTCACTGGAGATCTCTATATCCTACTGTGCCGACTGTCCCGATAACACAAAAATCCTAACATAGAGTCCACTTAAGCAGCAACATGTACTGATAAAGACAGCCCATAGTGTAGCTAGCTAGACACCATACTATCAGAAACATTCACTATGTGTAAATGGCCTTGTAGGAAGCTTACCTGTCACGTAAACACATTGAGGAGCCATTTAACACTTCATGGCCATGCCTCGGAATTGTTGCTATTATTAATAAACCTATTTAGAATCATATTTGCAGCAGACTCTTTGGCTGAGGCCGGCAGAACGTGTCTGGTTTCTCTGCTTGGGTAGCATTAGCTATCTTTAGAATGTGCGTGCAATTTATAGGAGATGATTTCACGATAATTAAACAGAAATCATTTTAATTTCCTGCCCAGAGAATTGCGCTGCCAGCTTGTGTGACCGCGCAGGGGTTATATTATACCATGCCGAGTAGCGCTCAATGAATAAAAATAAAAATCTATACCTAACTTGTAGACATAACTCCATGTCTGTTTAAGGCTGGAGGGGGGGGGGGTATTAGTTTTTGTTTTGACTTGTTGTCCTTTGCAAATTGCAATGTGATTTTCTTTTTTTTTGTCTTTTTTTTGTCCGCAGTGGCACATGTGGTGGTTGTCGGTGTAAACTCCCCCGTGACATTCAGGGTCCCTTATGTGATGCATTCACCTTGACGGAGAGATGTTATCAATCAGAAGAGTGTTACTCAAGAACTGCAGCAGAACAAGGAAAAACATTTGCATTGCTAATAAAGGAGGCCATTGCACGTCTGAATTTATTTCAGGTACACAAATATGAAGAATAAAAAGCTATTTAATGGAAGGGTTTAGTTTAGATCTTTGATATAAGTTCTGTAAATCATATTGTCATTTTTTAAGTGTAAACTGGTAAGAAAAAATGTAGATTCTTTATCTAAATATAATTTTTTTCCATGAAAAATATAATTCTGGCTTTATTTGAATACCTGAGTAATAAAAGATAAATTCAGAGATATAGTTATATGCAGGGGGGTCACTACCGCAGAGGCAACGACCGCTGCGTTTTTTTTTGTTTTTTTTTAATAGGCCATTTAATAGGCCGTTACGGGCCCTATTTACTTGCCGATCCTGGCTGGGCCGGGATCGGCAAGTGACACCGCGGGCCCCACAAATACTATCATTATACACGGGGGTCTTCGCAGACCCCCGAGTATAATGATCGGCAGACCGGGAGAGGTAAGGGAGCGTAAAAAACACTGTTATTTACCTCTCCTCGCTCCTGCTAGGCCTCCTTCCTACTTGTCTGACGTCTCTGACGTCACATGAACCCGGCCTGCTTCCCGGGTCATGTGACGTCCAACGTCATAGAAGAAGGAAGGCAACGGAGAAGACAGTGTAGGAGCCGGGAGACAGGTAAGAAACAGTAATGTTTTATGTTTTTATTCTCCCGGGTCTCTGAAAAGACCCCAGAGTATAATAATTGTTTATGGGTGTCCACAGTGGGACATAATAGTGTGTGCAGGGGTGACTATGGGGCATAATACTGTGTGCAGGGGCCACTAAGGGACACAATACTGTGTGCAGGGGCCACTAATGGACATAATACTGTGTGCAGGGGTCACTAATGGACATAATACTGTGTGCAGGGGCCAGTAATGGACATAATACTGTGTGCAGGGGCCACTAATGGACATAATACTGTGTGCAGGGGCCAGTAATGGACATAATACTGTGTGCAGGGGCCAGTAATGGACATAATACTGTGTGCAGGGGCCACTAATGGACATAATACTGTGTGCAAGGGCCACTAATGGACATAATACTGTATGCAGGGGCCACTAAGGGACACAATACTGTGTGCAGGGGCCACTAATGGACATAATACTGTGTGAAGGGGCCACTAAGGAACACAATACTGTGTGCAGGGGCCACTAATGGACATAATACTGTGTGCAGGGGCCACTAATGGACATAATACTGTGTGCAGGGTCCACTAATGGACATAATACTGTGAGCAGGGCTTACTAAGGGACATAATAGAGTGCGGAGGAGGGGGTCGGTCGGGGTCTTCAGTGTCGGTTGGGGGGGGGGCATGTCAAAAGTTCGCCACGGGGCTCCGCCATTCCTAGTTACGCCACTGGTTATAGGATGTAGTCGCACCCAGGAACGGTGTCTCAGTGGCTCCTTAACAGGATGCTTGAACTTTAAAAACAATTCCCTTAATACCCCATGATGACCATTACACCATCATAAGTGTACCATTCCCATGAAAGCCAGTGGGTAGTTGCAGCACTACCTTATAACAACAGATAATAAATGGGCAAGCAGGCAGTGTATTTGAGAGGGGAACTATTGTTCTTTGCATTGGTTAACCCCCCAGCATGCTCTGGTAGCATGAAAACAACTGTGCTAGGCAATATGCTGAAAATGAAAAATAAATATTTCTAAGCTATGGTGCAATCATTTGTTTAGAAGCCAGACATATACACAGATACTTTCTATGTTTTCTATAAATTCTGAAAATCCCTTTTAAATCAATGAAGGCCTTTTTTTTCTGAAACGGGTTTCATATACAGTCTGAGGCCTTGACTGCTTACAAGTCCCCAGGTGTCTCCAGATGCATCAAACGGAACAGAGTTGAAACAGTCTTGACAGCTAACTAGATCCAGCTTTCTAACTAAAGACTGAGCTACGGTCTACTACGATGTGTCCAAAAATACAGAGTATTTCATATAGATCTTAAATTGCCCAAAGCTTTAATAACAAATCAGAAAACCTAATCATATATTAGCTGCGGACATGGTACTATGTCCTGTAGAAGGTCAACTCTTGAGATGCTAACCTTCCACCTGCCCTTTGCCCCAATCCACACACTGGCAAGGTGAACCCAGCCGTAAAGCCGTGACAATCAATAACTACTTAGCATTCCTTGTATCCAATTCATTTTACATTCATGGAAGCCCATCCAAAAGTTTAGATGGAAATGCCTCATTCTCAGGATATGGCAGGCAAGGGATGTGATGCTAGGGGAAAGTGACCGACATCAACCAAGAGGACTTTGTGTCATTGAATTGTCTTCTGGATTTGCTCTGGGCATATTGCTTTCGGGTAGGAATACTGAGAATACTGTTGCTTTGTTTGCCTATATAAATATAAAACATTTCATTTGTGAATTAGTTTTGAAGCAAAGATTTCTATGGCACATTTTCTATATAGACTTATAGAAAATGAATACAAATGACAGTACTGATGTTCTTCTGGGCATGGACTGCCTATCATCAGTGGCGTAACCAGCAATGGTGGCGCAAACTTTTGACATGGGGCCCCCTCCTCCCCGACACCGATGCCGAAGATCTCGACCGAGCCCCTCCTACACATTTCTGTGCGCTCTATTATGCCCCATAGTAGCCCCTGCACACAGTATTATGCCCCATACTGGCCCCTGCACACAGTATTATGTCCCTCAGTGGCCCCTGCACACAGTATTATGTCCCTCAGTGGCCCGAGTATAATGATAGCAGCGGGGCCCTAATGTCCCGGGCCCTGTGGCAGCTGCTACCAATGCTACCACAGTAGTTACGCCACTGCCTATCATGTAATCTCTACTCTTACATTGATATCAATGAAGCTCAATCTCTACTAGTCTGTTATACTGCTGCATTCTATACAGAACTAGTTCAGTATTTCCATTGATAAAAAAGTAGGACCTTACATGAAAGACGTTATAACAAAATATAGTTTACTATTTTAAAGCGGTTGGCCAATACCCCATGTGTTTTAGATACTGATGACTTATCCGAGACTTGCAGTTCCGGAGATCCATCAACACAGAGTTGTACACTGTAGCAATGGTGGCGGGGACTGCAGTCCTGCTTCTGGCCATATATACTGTATACAGTTTCTAGCTGATCATTGCAGGGTCTGGGTGAAAGATCCCACCGTTCTGCTACAGATTATCTATCCTCTGGATGGGTCATCAGCATCCAAAATACAAGGGATCTTATACATCCCCTTTAAGAAACAGCAAGTACCTTTAAATTTTGCCTTGCTCATTGCTTAGCATTGTATAAATCTGACACGGTGCTACACACCGAGCGGCTAAATGCAGTAGAATCATTACTGCATAAACATATAATGATTATTGCTTGATCCAGTATTCAGCATGTGGAATTTGGATGGCAGTATAGTCATGGCATATACCCAAAGAATATTACCATTTCCATAATGTTAATTTAAATGTGAATAATAATGGTTTATACATACAACACAATGGATGCAACTCAGAGAGACTTTTCATAAAACACAAGTAAAACAGCCCGGGAGGTTAGTAGGAATATGCTGTCTTTCCAACTAATTGCTCTGTGAATGGCCAGAATATTACGTTTTGATAGCGCTTTAATTTTATTTATAGACCCTGCTATGGCATCCAGAGGATGGAAAGCTGGGCATCAGCCAGGGTCTTTTTGCCATGAGCCGTTTCTCTCCCTGGCTTCATTCTATAACACAGCTACTTCATCCAGAACATCGAACATTACTGCAAAGAATATCTGCTGCCTTTTACAAGCCATTTTGGCAGCTATCAATCTCTGTAACAATTTGTTTGTTTAATGTAGGAATCTGCTAGTTCTAGCACCATGGTCAGTTCTTATTTACCAGCACTATGATACACCATGTAAAGTACTATGATGGCATTGACAATTGCAGCTCAATTGATTTAATTGATAAGTGTCATAATGTATCAATTAAGAGCAACAATGCAAAATATATAACAATATGAATCTTAGGCCTGGTTCACCTCTGTGTTCGGGTTTCCGTTTGGGAAATCCACTGAACGAAAACCTATCCGCATAAAAAAACGGTTACCTAAGGAAACCTGCAGACCTCAGACTATAACGGGGTCTGTGTGGTTTCCTCTCGAAAAATGTGATAAGAAAAGTATTGCTAAAGCTACTTGTCTTCTCCTCATTCGTAAGTAATTGAGCCTAAACTGTCCTTGTCTTAGCTGATTCCAGTCCTGAATGAGATTTAAGATGGTGGATTATATTCAGGTTAGACCTACTCACCAGCGTACCAGGGGCTGTATCATATTAATATATATCATATTAAACATATTAATATAATTTGAATGCACAATAACATCAGCATAATATACAGTAAGGGGGAGTTCACACGGATTAACGTGCCATGGCGCGTATACGCCGTGTGAGATTTTGAGCGCTGTATACGCTCCCATTGATCAATGGGAGCCGGGATCGTATACGCAGCGTTATTTTGCGGCCGTGATTTTGCGGATGCTCCTAACTCCCATTGAAAAGAATGGGAGCATTTTGAGCGCGTCATCTGCCGACACGTGTGCCAGGTTGCGCTCCACTTTCCTCCGTGTGAACTTAACCTAAGTGCTCAAGTAATGCCAGACCACATAAGATGACCATACAGCATTTCATAACTGTTACACCTACAGCTATTCCTTCTGGCCCCCTTGAATTGAGCATACGTCTGTTCACAATTGGTACAAGTGAGCAAGTCACTACCAGACACCTCTGGCCAGTGTTGGACTAAGTTTCCTAAGGCCCCCATGGTCACTATGCACCATGTAGTGGCAATAAGGAGACCCGGCCATAGAAGGAGGATAGTGGTTGGCTTGCCTCTGTGCCTAGATGGCAGCACCCGATGCATCTATAAATAATAAACTTGATATTTTATTTAAATATTCTACCCAGTTTATTATCTGGGTGCATAGGTTACATTTTATACAGTAGCGCAGTGAGCGTACTGTTCCATTTACTACTCTGGCAAGGGTTGCGGGGGCTAAGAGCCCACTAAATCCCCTGGGTCAGGAGTCCACGTTGGAATTTACCTTCTCCCTTGTGGGTCAAGCCTGCCTTTGGCAGTGGATAATCCCCTGTTTAGACAAAAGGATTTTGCACATAAAAGTCAGTATGATAATTTTTTAGAAGAAGTCAGACTTCCATACATATAAGTCCAGTCCAGTTGAAATCAATGCATTTGGCTGACTTTGCTATTCTATGTAGTGATCCGCTAGGTTTCTTTGTCCTCTGGGGACATTTCAGATAGATCAGATCCTTTACTCACATTCATACTCCATAAGGTTACAACAAGGTTTTGTGTTAAGTTGTAAACAATGTAATAAAATGGCGGAAGGAAGGTGGTGACTAGCACTTGTTTCTAGTTTAGCTTCTATGAAAATCAATATATTTGGCAGCCTAGCCTCATGTGAAGGAAGACCAGAAGAGGGAAGCTCAGACAATTTTGGTAGTGAAACCTGTGATATTTACACAGACTCCCAATAGTCAATGCAGTTAAAGGGATTATACAGAAAAGTATGGTTGCTCTCTTTCAGAAACAGCGCCACCTCAGTCCACTGCTTGGGTATAGTAATACAGCTCAGGTTCATTAACGTTAAGGGAGCTGAGCTGTAGAGCAACACACAGGAAAGCGCAGCCATTTTTCTCTAATACAATATTTACAACCCCTTTAAGCTGTAGTCACAAACAACTATAAGCTAATGAAGTAGAGCAGCGAGTGAATAAAGCAAATATTAGGCGGCATTACCAAAAGGTAGTGACTTAAATGTTAAGACCCACAACAGGATAAATGCTTTAAGTGGAAAAGCCATTTAAGAATGTTAAATCTACAGAATCCTACCTTCTACGCATAAATGATCTCATTTCGGCTTTCTTCGCGTCCGTACAAACCTGCACCGCAGATCCTGTTAAAACTCTCAGACAGCATGCTGCACTGTTTTGTTTGGTAAAATGCCAGGCCCTATGACGGAAACCTGACAAACCCATTATAGTCAATGGGGTTTGATGTTGGCACCATTTGTATCCATCAAGCTACTGACCTGCGGCTTTCATTATTTTCATTGATTTTCAATGATATGAAACATAAATGTGAACAAAGCCTTACATATTATTAATGTCCAGTTGATGCCTTTTTACACCATGCACAGGAGACGGGTGCACAGTGCATCATGTTGCCCCAGTTTTTCTGTTCATATTAGAATAAATCCCTTGTTTATGCCCCTAGACTCTCCCTCTAGAGTCATTATGGTCTTCGTGTAGGACAATGATATGAGAACCAGCACTTAGGCACTCGGCACATTACCATAAATCCTATTTAATGATCCATTGGTACAATATATTTCTTTTTTAACTAAATCCCTACTAACAATTTTCCAGGTTAGACAATCTTTTCAGTGCTACGTGATAAGAGCAAGCAAGTTTTATAGGACAGGGACAAATTGCAGCTGTCAGTTCTAATGCGCGCAGCACTGCATATTATCTTAGTAATATTAAAGAAATTAGAATTGTAAATTCAGGTTCCCAATTTAGCGAGGGAATCAGTTATAGCGTATACAGGCTCCATGCTCACGACTGCACTTCATCACCTTACAAGTTCACCCATTTCCCATAGCATTCTGACAGTCCAGTCTGCAGTGTGGGGGGCAAGTAGAGCTATTCTAAAGAGCCATGATTATTCATGGACTATTATTAGTCGCTGGTTGAGACCTATATTCTCACCAGCTCCTTTGGGTCACTTAAATGGGTTAGACTAACTTCCTATGATTTTCCTCACCGCAAGTTTTATGTGACTTCGGCATCGGCTCCGTTTCGAGGCGGCTTAATTGGAAAGCTTATTTATATTCACGAGTTATTTGGCAGTTGTCACTGAACATCTTTGTGTGGATCCAAATTTTCAATTCAAATTGGATCAATGAATTTCAGATCCGCTTCTGCTATGATAAATATAATTACACGGCAGTGATAAATTCCTTCAGAGCATGGTTGACTTTTTCCCAAAATATGAACAGTCTACATTTGGATGTAAGATGGAGATGTTGCTTGTGTTGCACTTTGTTACAAAGACGTCTCCCATACATGCGATAATGAAAGTTGTAACCGGTTTCTTGATAGACAATAGAGCTTTTAATAAAAAAAAAAATCACAAAAAGTTACTATGCGTTCAGTCTCCACTGAAGATACCACACCTGTATTCTGCTACTGAGCTGGGATGGGGGAAGGTGGGGAATTTGGGCAAAACTCTTATTGATTTTAAAGATGAAAATGAAACAGTCGAATAACCTTACAAGTGCCTGGATCTGTGTTTCTCAGAGCGCTGCCCAGAATCAAAAAGTTTAGTATTCTGATGATGTCAGGGCTAAATTGTGAAAACTTTTTCTTGCAACAAATACTCTACATAACTTACATATATGCCCATCCTTACTTTCCCTTAAATTGCATCAAATGGATTTCTCAGGACTATGATATTAATGACCTATCGTTACGATATTACATTGCTAAGAGTCAACATCCAGGACTCCGATGATCAGCTGCTTGAACACCTTGTGCCGTTTTGGTGTGCTCCACTTCCTATTGTCATACCATGACATTGGTCAAATGCCCATGCTATAGCTCAACTCCACTCATGTAAATGGGGCTTAGCTGCAATACCAAGTACAGCCACTGTGTATGGAGATGTGCTTGATAAACAGAAAGAGGCTGCCACAGCCAATATCATTGTCTTGGAAAATCCCTTTAAGACTCCAATTTCTCATGGTAAAAATTTGATACATTTTCAAGAGGTCACATATAGAATAAACAATGCTCAATTGTGTAATATAAGATCTTTCAAAGTTGGTCATATGGTGTCACTAATCTCCGAATATCTCAAGTGAAGAGATATGAAAGGGCAGTAGACATATGTAGTATAAATGGGCACAATAGTAAATGAAATCAGATTAGCTAAGGCCAGGAAATCTGTAAAGGGTTGTTTGAGTCAAACTAATAATGCATTGAAACAATCCAGGTCAAAAATGAAATATGTGATGAGAAGGTAAGAGCAGAACAACAGCAATGTACTAGGTATAAACCACTACCCTATAACCAACCATAGGAAGATTTCAATGTGGCATTCTCCTTTTCATTGTTTGGGCAGCCATACACAATACATATTTGCCACCCTGCTTCCTATATGGAGATCTACAGATATCAGAGGCCTCCAACTGTAGACATTACTAAAGTGAGGCAAGGTAAGTTCTTTGCAGTATTTTTATGGGAATTTATTAAGATTGACAATTCTTATGCTATTACTGGACTTATGCCAGTAATTCTAAAGGATATGGGTGTACCCGCGCCAAACCACCTCCATACTTGACAAAGATTTGTATATGTTTTTATAACCTAACCCTGCTTTAAACTTCTCCACATGAGAAGACCATGAGTTCCTTGGTCTTCATGATGCAGTTTGTTCGCTAGTGTTCTCTAACAAACCATTGAGGCCTTCACAGAACAGATGCATTTATGCTGAGACTACATTACACACACATTACTATTAACTTATTAAGTGACTTCAGAAGGAACTTGAATGCATTGGATTTTATTTAGGAGTATCGGAGTACAGGGGGCTGAATACTTTTGCACCACACTTTTCAGCTTTTTATTTGATTAAAATTTTGAAAATCATGTATTATTTCCTTCCACTTCTCAATTATCTCTTACATGGTGTTGGTTTATCAGTTAAAATCTCAATAAAATGCATTTAAGTTTGTGGTTGTAATGTGACAAAATGTAAAAAAGTTCAAGCAGTATGAATACTTTTGCAAGCGACTGAGTTCTAGCTAAAGAAACAAGAGATATGACCTGATGCCATTGCTGAATTAATACACATGAGCAAATCTGGAAGGTATCCATTCTTTACATGATCATACACAATTAGTTTGAGACTGGCATCCGGAGACAACCACCTCCCATTGGCCTAAGCGGTGAAAGTTTAGCATTCCCAATAGGCTGCTTGTTCATCACATCTCCTAGTTTATATTCCATTGGCAGACACATACTAAAGTGATTGCATTTAGGCCACTATTATAAAATAAAGCATCCGAATCATAGGATTAGCTCACGGTAATATATACACCGGCGGATGTTCGTTTACTAAGTCAGCTAATGCACATTTTCCCAGCACTAGCGTGCAAACTAAGTCTGAAGAATTATATATTTATCCAAGAGTATTCCCATAACATTTCTGGGCAGAATGGTGCAGTTCTTACATCTTCCTACAGTGCGGTCCCCTGGGTACCTGCTCCCTCTGTAAATAATTGGGAATTCAACCTTTACATGTTATATTCCAGGGTTTTAGGCCTGGTACATTCTGGTCCTCCCTAGTTTGTCTGATAATTGAATATTCCATCTAATTAAATATTTGAGGATGAGCGCGCAGGAATTGCTGAGTAATTGATCAATGGTTATTGCTAGCACATGTATTATATTAGGACTTTTGCTGCATTCATACATTGCCGTGAGTTATAAAGCAGAAGTCATACCTTGCATTAGCATCAGTGATCGGCAATGGGATGCACAAAATGTAAGCAGTTTGTGATGGTACTGGGTTAACATTCTGCTCCGTCAACCATGGGTAATAGGATCGTCTAAAGGGCTATGGGTAGGTATTTGCACTCAAGTTTAATTAAACTTTTATATGGCCTTTTTCAGCCAGACAGATACATGTCTGCATGCACCTCTTTACATTGTACAAGTCATTCAAGGCAAAAGAAAGCAATTACCGAGATAGCGATCTATGATACTCTAATTAATAAGGGGTTCTCTTTTGTTGATGGCGACTGATTAGCTACCGCTGCGCACAGATTATTCCGCTTGTCTTTACTTTGTAGGCGATATAGGAGGCGACTGTGCTAGCTCGCAAAGTATTCACAGCAAAAGTAGGACAGATGTCATATCTTTAATTGATAAGAGAAGTTTAGGCAAAAAATCAAGTTTTAAGATCAGTAACATTTGCTGTCAAGTTATCTCTTAATCTATACGTCAGACCATATGTCATCTATCTGTTTATCTTGTGTCATCTATCTATATATCCATTTATCATATTTATGTGATATATATCTGTCTGCTTCAGAACTCTTTCTCAGTCTTTATTTCATTCTGCTGTCATTTATCTACCAATTTATGTCATTTAGCTTCCCATGTCAATTGGTCCGAAACGTTGCCTGTCTTGGATTAAACCCACTTTGTTTTGGTAACTGCCGGAGTGCTGCCATTTTTTCTTTTATTACCGTATATACAGTTGAGGATTTGCCACCATTTTCCATTAGATTTGCACCCATTTTTTCTAATGTGCTGTACTACTTTGATATTTTCATTTTCATATCTATCTATCTATCTATCTATCTCTATCTATCTATCTATCTATCTATCTATCTATCTATCTATCTATCTATCCATTTATGCTCTTTCCACCCATTTTCTAACAATCTGCTTCTCTCTCTTTCAATCTATACATCAGTCTGTGTTATTTATGTATACATGTATGATCTATCTATCTATATTTAATTTCAGCATGTCATCTATCTAGAGGTACTGTAATTAGAGATGAGCGAACACCGTTTGATCGAATAGGTATTCGGTTGAATATCAGGCCGTTCGAGATATTCGTTCCCAATCGAATACCATGCAGCATACGCAGTACAAATTCGTATCCCCTCCCACCTTCCCTGGCGCATTTTTTGCACCAATAACTGTGCAGGGGAGGTGGGACAGGAACTACGACAACAGAGGCAGTGAAAAAAAATGAAAAAACCCATTGGCTGCCGAAAACATGTGACCTCCCATTTATAAGAACGGCCGCCACCATATTCGTCATTTTTGCAATCAGAGATAGGGAGAGAAACATATCTGCTGAGGGCTAGAAAGGCATTAGCTTCAGATAGGCAGGGAAAAACCGAAGAACAACAACAGCTCTTCTCAGAGCTATACGCTGCAGGGACAGGAGTCAAGCTTTCCATGGACGGTGAAAAACAGGGATACAGAACAGTTACTTGTTGCTATATACGTGCACACCAGCTTTTGTTAGGGGTGTCCCCCCCACACACACACAAAATAGCAGGAATCCACAGCAGCTATTTCTTGCGATATATGTGACAAACAGCTTTTCTCTGGGGTGTTCCCCCCAAAAAATAGCAGAAATCCACAGCACTTACTTCTTGCTATATACGTGAAAAACAGCTTTTATTAGGGGTGCCCCCCCCAAAAAAAAAAAAAATTGCAGGAATCCACAACAGTTACTTCTTGCTATATACGTTCCAACCAGCTTTTGTTAGCCCCCCCAAAAAAATAGCAGGAATACGGAGTAGTTAGAACCAGCTATATACGTGCAAACCAGCTTTTCTTAGGGGTCTCCCCACCACAAAATAGCAAGAATACAGAGAACTTAGTTCTTGCTATATATACATGCAAACCAGCTTTTCAGGCAGTGTGTAACCCCAAAATAGGGATACAGAGCAATTAGGTCTGGCTATGTACGCTCAATCCAGATATCCAGGGTGTGTACCCCCAAAACCTAGATGGGAGACACCCAAATTCAATCCAGTTATGTACGCACAATCCAGTTTTTCACGGTGTGTACCCCCAAAACCTACCTGGGAGACACAGAAATTCAGTCAGGCTATGTACGCTGAATCCAATTTTTAAGGGTCTACCCCCGAAGCTAAGTGGGAGACAGCCATTCATTCAGTCAGGCCATGTATCGTCAAACCTGTTTATAATGCTGTACCCCCCCAAAGCTAAGTGGGAGACATAGCAATTCAGTCACGCTATATCAGCTCAACCCAATTTTTAAGGGTCTACCCCCAAAAGCTAAGTGTGATACACAGCAATTCAGTCACGCTATAGCAGCTCAATCCAATTTTTTGTTCAATCCAGTATTGTTTGCTCTCAATGATGTGAACTATGCCTTTGTCTCTTGAAAAGCAACCTAACATGAAGTCAGCCATATGTGCCAGTGTGTTACTTGGCATGACTTCGCTGCCCCCAACTGTATGGGTCACTCTCCATTTTCCACTCCCCTTCACACCATTCGTGCTAAAGCAATGGGATGCACTGAACTTCACCCTCAAGCCTCGTGTGGGACAGTGACATGAAATGCCACTTCATCCCCCTCATCTTCCTCCGCCAGCCAATGGTGCGAAGATGAGAGGAGTGTGCTCTGAATCTTTTCAGCCTAGCAGAGGCTACTTCTCACTTACGAAAATGGCCATACTTTGACCAGTATATTAGGCACAATGGTGTAGGTTTCAAAGAACCTTTGCACCAACAAGTTGAAAACATGGGTCATGTGTGGACCATGTTTGAATCTGGCAAGCTCCAGATCTGCTACCAGGTTCCGGCCATTATCACATACGCCAACCTGCACCTAGGCCCAGGCGCAGCGGGTCAAAAAACATTGCCATCTCATCCAGGATGGCATCCCTGACCTCAGAGGCACTGTGCTGTCTGTCCTCAAAGCTGATGAGCTTCAGCATGGCCTGCTGACGTCTCCCCACGCCAGTGTTGCAGCGTTTCCAGCTCGTAGCTGGGGTTGATTTAATGGTGGAGGAGGAGGAGGGTGGTGTTTCAGCACTCCTGCCAGGAATATTGGGCAGGGAGACAAGGCAGGCCGCCACAGTTTGCAACCCGGTCCCAGCCTCAACTACATTCAGCCAGGGTGCCGTGATTGAGATGTAGCGTCCCTGGCGTCGGTGGTCAAGTGAAACTTTGTGCAATTTAGCGCAGAACTTAGGGCCCGTCTGATGTTACGGGACACATGCTGATGCAAGGCTCAACTCACCCTAAGGGCCAAAAACACTGCTAGTGAATATTGTTCAGTTCCAAAGGACTCTGTGTTTACATTTGGCTCAGTCACAGCTCCAGAACATGCCTTGGAAGGCAAGGTTTCCTATAGTGGCTCCATCTCAGCAGGATGATGATGGTGAAGCTTGGTTAAATCTGGTGTCGGAAGGGAAAATGGAAAATGACAGCTAAGGGTGGGGGCGTTTGGATTTCCCATTGCCTATTCCATCTGTGGTTGTCATGGGCAACGTGATTTAAAGGGGTGTTTGTTAATGTTTCTTTAGCTTAAATTTGGGTTTCTGTCCATCCATTTGGGGAAAACTGTGACTTGGGCTTGTTAGATGCCCCCAGACATGTTTCCCCTGCTGTCCCAGTTGCATTCCAGAGGTGTTGTCATCATTTGCTGAGGTGTCATAGTGGACTTGGTGACCCTCCTGAGTCGAATGGTGGGATCCCCTGAAACGAAGCATTTTCCCCATAGACTATAATAGGGTTCGATATTCGATCGAATAGTCGAATATTGAGCAGCTATTTGAAACGAATAACGAATATCGAATATTTTACTGCTCATCTCTAACTGTAATCCTTCTTTTACCTTTGGTACTCCAGCAGATTTGATATAAAACTAGGTCAGGCAGCCTTGGAGTGCCAGTGCTGGGAATACTCCTCTGGTGAGCAGTTCAGTGCCCTATTTTTCTGGACGGCGACATTCAGTACAAGAGTCGTCTTCAGTGGCACTAAGCGAATGCCACAGGCACTGTGTTGCAGGGAGATTCATGGCAATAGAGAGAGACCTAATGTGAATTCTGCACGCTAGCTTCACCAAGTGCTTAACTCTATATGCTAAAAACTAATGCTTGTTGAAAAAAGCTAAAAGTACAGCCATTGCATGAGAAGAAAGGACAGAAGAGGCTGACAGAGCTGAATTATAGCCGGAGCACCGGTTTCAGCCTGTCACTTCTTACACAAATCCTAGGTTCTGTTTGAAACAAGGTCTGTGATTTGGTTAAGCCCCTTTGGAAAATGCACAGAGCAGCCAGACTTAGACTGTAACATGCAATACAGTATTTATACACCTTTGACCTAATGTCTTATACTTACCACTTCCTAAAAACAACAGTTTATAAGGAAACTATGATAAGATGGGGGTTTAGATTTCGTCATGAGATGACACGGGACTGGTTCAGTGTGACGCATGTGAGTGACAAGTATGCTTCTAAATATATAGTGAGTGATACAAGGCAGTCTGTATTGGGAACTTCCTAAATAAACTGACCTTGCATTATTTTTTCTGATATTTTTGGGAATACATGAAGACACATTGGTGCATCAAAACAACTTTCTATTATATCGTAGCAAGGAGAAAGACAGTAAAAACAACTATCTTCTGGCCCTTGAAAATGCTGCATGGTGTCCAGAACTGCACCTAAAATGCGGGACTGTCTTGTTCATTTGGGTCTGCAGAGGGGGCCTCCGACCACCATAGAGTCCAGTGCCGGAGCATAGCTTCTCCTATAGTTAAAGGGGTATTCCCACGTCGCATACTCTCCAGTCTTCACTGCTGTAAAATCTTCTTTCTGCCTGGTTTCTTGCATCATTTGGTGGGTGGGGTTTCACATGCAACCTGCCATTTAGCTCCGCCCCAAATTAGCGTGTAGCTCCACCCACCATATTGGACTATGAAGTGCAGGCAGCAGCAACTCCGTTCTGTGTTACATACAGACACTGCCTGTCTCTGCCATAATGAACACAAGTGAATTAGCTAGCCTGATAACTGGGAGAACAGAAGAAATGAAAGCAGCTCCTCTCCTCTATCTGCTAACAGGAAGCTAGGTCAGATGGTGTAGACACAGGAATAGCTAGAAACACAGGCTCGCTCCCGTGCACTTAACCCCTCCTCCCTCCCCCCTGAGAGCAGCAGATACATCACTTGACTTTTGAGCAGATAAGTCAAGGGCTGTGTCCACAATGAATTGAATAAAGTAAGATAGCAGACAAACAAAGCAGTTTTGCTGAAGTAGTGTATTTAGGAAAAGTCTTAAATCCACATTAACAAGCAGTATAGATATGATCATTGTGATGGGACAACCCCTTTAAAGTGGTCCTAGCATATATATGAATGGCATATCTATAACAGACAACTTCTTCACCACTGGGGGAAGCTTCAGGAGCTTGACGATCCCTAAGGAGAGCAGGATATTTCTAGAGAAGAATCTATCAGTTCATGGAGATTCCAAGCAGTAAAGTCAATCAATGATCAAATAAAGACATTATAGTCTTTAACTGTAATCTACAGAGATAAGAGAAATCCCCATTGATAATGGATGCCATTGTTTTGGAGCTTGTCAATGAGTGACTTTAGGGTTGTCCACTGAAGCAGAGCCCATCTGGTGAAGAAGAACTTGCTGATGAACGTCTTGATACTTGATAGGACAATCAGAATGAATACCCATGTGGAGTGCCAATCTATCAACCTAGTAAGTGAAACAGCAAAGGTCACTACAAGGTGTAATAGGGGCAATCCAGCGAGCTCTGGCTATTTGGGAAGCAAGAGATAGATTGATAAATTTATTAAGTGGACACAATAAAGTAGCAATTCCCAACAGGAGTGAGGTGGCACTCAGGGGTACCTTGAAAATCCGTCAGGGGGCTGTGACACCCTAGGTGGAAAGATTCCTGTCCTTAGGACTTTTTTTGTTACCAAAGGCATTCTAGGTATGAAACAGTTGGGAAACACTTCTAAGAAGGCTAAAGGTTATCAACTTTCATGATAGTCTTGGTGTGGAGAAGAAGCAGAATTGTTCCTACTACTATGAATAAAAAAAATGCAAAAAAAAAAAAACACTGTAAGGCCTGGGTGAATCTCTCCACATATAGCAAAAAAATATGTGCAGTGGAAACGCTGTGATTTCCAAAACCTTCACGGTTTTGGAAATTGCAGCATGCCAATTATACCTATGGAAATGCTGGTGGTTTCCCTATAGGAATAATGGAATTAGAAGGGTAGACTGTCAGTGAAAGTGCTTTTTTTGGTGCTGCCTGCTATGTGGGGCCTCAGCCGAAAGGTAAATCTACATCTGTGTTGGATTTTTTATTGTTATAGGTAAAGAAAAACGGCAATCTTGACATGAACAGATCTGCTAAATGAAGGACACCAATAGATCCAGTGAGAACCACTTACAATAAGGTTGTCCGTTATGGAATCTGTCATTTTTCTTGACTCTGCGAGAAAACTCCTCCTATCTCCTCCACCTATCTGCATTTTTTATTTTAAAAAGCCAAAAAAGCATATTATGAATTTCCAACTTATTTAGAGAAAAAAACACAATGGCGGACGCCAGATTATAATGACGTCATGAAAACTGCTGAGGAGAGAGTAGTCTGGTGCCCATTGACCTTCATGAATTACCCGTACTTTGACATCAGACTAAATGCTCTTGTAAGCTCCTGAAAATACGCTAACTGGTGCTCAATACAAGCTCAACAGAGAAGTGAAAACCATGATATTGGTTTGTGAAGCGTACTATAGAGGAATGTAGAGGAAGACTGCATCGCTTTACTGGTAATTGATTTCTTGTATCTTTATACCTCTACAGATACCTCTGTAGACCTTTCTATTACAAACGTATATTACAAAAGCAACGTATTGCAAAATAACCACCAAAGCGAAAAATAAAGCTGAAGATCAGAGGTGTAGTATCAATATTGGAAAGTTGCAAAATTCCTTATGACTCTGAATTAGTTTCTAGTAAAACAAAAAACTTGACATTCAAAAAGGTTAAGATACAAATAAGTTTAGGTTTATTGTATTATGCAATCCATTTAAGTTGTAATGTTTCGGCTACCACCGCAACCTTCATCTGACGGATTGCAGTAGTACGTGGGCATTCTGCAGGTATATGGCCGGAAGTAACGTTGATGACTTAGGGAATTGGCCCTGAATTCGTTTCTACACTGTATACTGTGATGTACGGGGGATTCAGAAGCTCTGGTTTCTTTCCCAAAAGCAGTCTTTATTGCAGCAGACAAGCTTAAAGGTACAGGTAGTGCTGTTCAGCAGCTCAGCCTATCAAAACAAACAAATGAAAATAAAGACCTACGCCTCTCCGGTGGCTTACTAAACGAGTTATTCCCTCACTAACCAGGGGGCCAGCCTACTGCTGACCTCCTAACAAACAAGGTTCACAAGTAAACAAGGGGTACACATACCCGGCCCTTTAACAGCGTCCTTTTTGGCAGAGCTTTCCCAGACTGGTTGAGTGTGTGATTCAGTCTCTCTCCTCTCTCCCACTAACCAGCACACCTGTGCTACTTACAGGGCTCTGCTGGTCTAATTCCAATCCTGGAATGGATTGCTCTGCAGGACTGGCCCGAACTTTACTCCAGTTCGGGAAATACAAGCTAAACGCTGTGCATATTGCAACAGTCTTGGGGAAAAATAGCGGTTCTCCCACACTATACCCCGCTCCACTTCACAATACATTGACCCAGATATACTACCATTTAGTGTAAACTTACATGGGTAGTCAGAAAATACATTAGATTTATCCCAGTGGCTGATGTTTTACAATATTTTTTACATGCATTTATGAGCAGTGTGGAGCATTTGAGCCACACTCCTTTTCTCTTGTAGTCTATACCGCATGTCTAGAAAGTTAAATATTTTTAGCCAAAACTAGATGTGCCTTGTTTATACCAGTGTCTAGTCTTAGGCTATGTTCACACTACCGTTATTAATGCTCAGTGCTGTCATCAATAATGGGATGACAGCAACAGACATTAATGGTGGAAGAGTAATGAGTGTCCATTCTTATGGACTCTAATGTACACGACATGACAAACGTGGTCTCTTATCATGTTATCATGTTTGTTTATGGTTGTTATGGAATGCAAAGTCCTTATTTAATCAGAAAAGTAAAAAAAAAACATGACAGAAGAATGTTTGGAGGGGCTCCATCTACATCGGTCATGTATTGTATCAAACCCACCACCTTGTACAATTAATGACCTATTCTAACAATAGGTCATTAATAGAGGTGAGCGAACAGTAAAATGTTCGAGGTTCGATATTCGTTTCGAGTAGCCCCTCAATATTCGACTACTCGAATCGAATATCGAACCCTATTATAGTCTATGGGGTGAAAATGCTCGTTTCAGGGGTAGGCAACATTTGATGAAATTATACTTACCAAGTCCACGAGTGAGGGTTGGGCTGGATCCTCCGAGAAGTCTTCTCCTTGCAGCGTCCTCGCGGCATCTTCCGGCTCTGAATTCACTCTGCCAGGCATCGGGCCTGGGCAGAGCCTACTGCGCATGCCCGCACTACAAGCTGACATGCGCAGTCGGCTCTGCCCAGGCGTGATACCTGGCTGAGTGAATTCAGAGCCGGAAGATGCCGCGGGGAAGCTGCACGGAGAAGACTTCTAAGAATAGAAGAAGAACCAGCGTTGATTGGCCGACTGTATAGCATTATATATGAGTATTTCGAATACCGTAGTATTCGATCGAATACCTAATCGATCGAATACTACTCGCTCATCTCTAGTCATTAATATTGGTCTTCACAGCCCCTTTAGAATAGAGCCTCATATACTGTAGCATAAAAACCGCAGTGTTGTACAGTACCTGCAAATTGAATGGGATTCTGACTATTACAAATAAATATCTGCAGCGGAAATTCTGTAATCTCAAAAACCATTGCATTTTTCTTTTTAAATCTCAGCATGTCAAGTATACCTACGGAAATGCTGGCGTTTTCTATATATATATATTTGAATGAAAACTGTGCTGACTCACTGCAGGAAAACCGTAATGCATTTCTGCTGTGGTTTACTCTGCTATGTGGGGCCTTATCCTTAAAGTGACAGAATGCCTTTAACAGGCCCTTCTATCGTGACCAGGGAAGCTTAGCTATTAATGCAATATCTCTAACAAGGCCCCTAAACTATCACATGTCATTTATAGAACTAGCTTCCTTATACTGAGAAGAAGGACCTTTTAGGCCTCCAGGGATTCAGTAACTGCTGCACCCTCTATTGCTATGTCACTGGAGGTGGCACAAGTACTGCTTAAAATATGAATGAATTATTTGCAATCTTGTCATGTAGCTGTGATAGACAACTTCTCTCAAATTCAGCGCGCTCTCTGTAAAACTGATGCATTACAGGCCCCCACCTCTGCAAGTGTGTTTGACAATAGCATGCTGTTAACAGCACTGGAGAGTGAAGCCGCGTCTGTCTCCAACATTAATCATGCAATGTCTGTTTCATCCCTACCAGACTGTGCAATGAAAATTCAGAAAAGTTATCTCTGTCAAGGCCCTTCCGATTCTGTAATGCAAGGCATAATGACTTTAATAAATAGGATTTTTGGGATTCCTGCCTACTGCCATAATGCAAAATCTAATCTGTGGCTGAGATGGGTTGAGGTACAGATGCAGTTTCTTAATGAAATAGATCTCAAGCATATGGCTAAACATCCTCAGACCAAATGGCACTGAATACTCTGACCTGCAATTAATTCTCTTGGCAGTCAGAGGTAAGGATCGTGTTTCAAGTAAACAGAACTATGCCCGACTGCGCAGAGCTTGCCCTCATAACAGTCTGGTGCCCAGAGGTGGCAGCTCCTTCAAATCAATACGGCTATTACCTTATTTCTGTCCCAAGTGACTTACTATAATCATAGTTATCAATGTGATTTATAGAGCAGCACAAAACAGAGACTTGCGAGAGGACGTCACTGAGGTGCAAACACTTTATATATCTATAACAGAAGCTGGAACACATACAATGTGATGGAGACTGTCAGACAAGTGATGCAGGCTGGGTGATTGTATTTAAAGGGAGTCTATCATTTGAAAAACTCATTTTCAACTAAAGGCACGTTGGAATAGCCTTTAAAAAGGCCTATTGTACTCCTACTTTTACTTCTTTGCTTCTCTCTGCCGTTTCTTCATAATTCAGTTTCTTCTAGTATGCTAATGAGGATACGGAGCATCAGGGGTGTTCCCTCAGTGCTCCAAGTACCCCCCTGTGTCAAACATGTCCACTGCTCCTTTCATGCTTGTGCTCCATCCCCTCCTCATTTTCTCCGGTACTTGTGTCTTGATGCCGCGCTGTACCTATGTAAAATCTCGGGCATGTGCAATCGGCTCTGCCACTGCGGGTTAGGGCAGAGCAGACTGCGCATGCTCAAGCAGCCATTTTGTGGTGGTCTGCTACATGAGCGTACTGTGCTCGTATGCTCAGTTAGACCACAACAAAATGGCCACTCGGACATGCACAGTCGGTTCTGCCCTACCCCGCAGTGGCAGTGGGAGCATACACTACTTGAGATGCCATACGCTTGTAATGTAGTGAATGTATTGTGCCATTCACCACTATTGCAGGGCCCACTAGCACCCAAGTCTGGGGCCCACCAGGGAATTCTCACACTCCCTAGTTTGGCCAGTCTGAGCCTGTGCTGAACCTTACCAGAGTCAGTTGGGGGCCCACAGGAGGGACTCACTTGTGGCCAAATTTGAACATGTTACAGTATGTGTTTTGTGCCCTGGGTTGTTGCATTAATACTACATTAATCTATTTTGTTCCCATTGTAAATCTTTACACAAAAACAAGTTTGAACAAACGTGTCTTTTTTGCACCAAGTGGTGCAGATGAGACGATAAATTTCCCCTAGAATGCCTTTCGTGGTGACAAATGGAAATTGCTAATTTAATATAATATATAGATATTTTCTTTGCAACCATTCGCAATGCAGCTAGAAAGACTCCATTCTATATTATCAGAGGCATGTTATAATATTATTATATTATGTAATATTCTATTGGATTCCAGTATGGATAGTGTTTATGGCAGTGTAGCACTAGGGGCTGTTAATGTAGCAGTTATATCCCGGTGTTGAGGAGTTCCTCCTACCACATAAGAAGACACTAGTGCTGTCAATGGGACAATGCTACAGATTTTGAATTGTGATCAAGGAACATCAGTTATGTCTCTGCTCAGTCACATGGCCCGAAGGAAGTCTAGAATAAGAGGGATATGAGATGTTAGCAAAATGTCCTGTTTTACTTTGTCAGGATTGGTTGATGAATTAATATGTAGCTGGAATTTCCAGTATAAACTGTGTATGCATAGTATCAGCTGACAGTAATGCTAACCACTGAACAAATGGAGCGGAGGTTGCTGTACGGCCTGAGAGAGAGCATTACTTATAGCACTCAGTGAACTGAAATTTCCTTTGCTGCCAATGGGCATTATGATATTGCTTGGAGCTTTGTGACCAACCTGGTCCAATTACAGCTACTTGTACACAGGCCACAATGAAATACTCCCATGTCTGCCTTTGCCATTGCAAATTTCAGCTTAAGATACAGCTAATTTTATTTTAATAGTATAATTTCAAAAATCCAACGTGGCACTATTTTCTGAAATCAAACTAATATTTGTGAGCAAAATGACCTGAACAGATTGATATCAAGTTTTGTGAAATAAGATTCATTATAATTGGTAATTTGTTTATGTAAGCTCTGGTTATTGTAGGGTCAAAGGTCCATTCACACGAGGAAAACGGTGAGGAATTTGGTGTGGCATTTCAGCGCTGAAAAAAAAAGCCTCCCATTGACTTCAATAGGTTCCTCTTTCTGCTAGCACAAAAATAAACGCTGCAGAAAAGACCATGGTGGGATATATATATATATATATATATATATATATTTTTTTTTTTCACATATAGTCCGTAGAGATTTCCTTTCTGCCCCTATTATATGGAAAATGCCAGCTTTTCCAGAACTATAATTGACACGCTGCAAGTGTTTTTGAATGCGCAGCTTTTCCACTGTGAATCCCGTCCACTTTGCAGGTACTGTAAAATGCTGCATTTTTTCGCAACGTGGGGCCCCGGCCTGAAGCTGTCTACATTTCACATGCATTTGCCTATTAAAGTCTATTGGGAGAGTAAGTGCAGTGTAAATATTGGGAGATTATGCTGCCGTTGCCCACGGTACAATAAATTTAGCCTTATTTGGCTTTAGTTTCTTAGAACAAGCATGAAAAAATGTAAATGTATGATCAAGATAACTATTTACCTACCAAAATATAACAGGAATATATGTGGCTTGTAAGAAAGTCTTATCACAGCGTTGCCAGATCTTCTTCAATCCTTCATAATCTTACTAAGAGGGTAGATAACCATATATTAGGGGTCTTAAAGTCTATCAACAATCTAAAAAAAACATCATGAATAAAATTCCGTAAAACAGCATGGTTAAAATTCTGAAGATGCAAACTTCTTCTTATTTTAGTTTACTAGCAAATGTCACCTGCTTAACAGGCCTATGAGCAATGTATGTCTCTTATCATCACTTCAGTCTCCGCGCCCATAATTACTTTTTATGCCTGAGGTATGGGGTACGCTTTCATTTTGTTATGAGAAAAGACTGCGAGAACTCTTGCCCGATAGCTGCAATACAGAGACATGGTTAGCAAAAAAGGTCACGGAAGCGCAGGAAAGACCAGCTATTCTTATATAACTGATGGAAAATATGAAAATATAGAAAAAAATCCATAGGGATTATTCATGTTTCTGTCTACTATCTAGACTATCTGTAGACGGTAGCTCTAGTAGGTCCATGTTTCACGTAGAAATGTCTAGACGGCATTATAATGCTACAAAACTGCGCAGGCCTGCGGCCATTTTTTTGTGGCCGCTTACACAGTACACTCATGTAAGTGGCCATAAGAAAATGGACGCAGGCATAGAAGATGGCAGAGCCAACTGCGCATACGTGCCATTTAATGCCAGAAGAAGCTATTGGAAGAAGACATCATGGAGAGAGCGTGCCAGAGAAAGAAGAGGTCGTCAAGGGAGAGTTTACTCGCAGCACTGGGGACGCCCCCTGTGCTGTTTGAGCGATGAGGACCGCCCCCAGTGCTGCGAGAAAATTAATTAGCATATGGGCAAAAAACAGAATATCTACAGAACAGCGGCACAGAGAAGACTTCTAAAGGTAGGAGAAGAATAGCCTTTCTTAAAGTGTCTTAAAAATTCAGTTTTAATGACTGAATCCCTTTAAGACTTTTTTTGCACTACTTTTGCTTGAAATATTTAAAGCATACTCTGTAAATGGATCAGAATCCTTATAGAAAGATGCAGACATGTAACATTTTACAATAAATGGATAGGAATGAATTTTCTGAATAAGTGTTGGAAGCTAAACCAGATCCACTAATATTGATTTAAGCATAAGCCTTTAATAAATCACTTAGAATTATATCCTGCCTTTTCCTATACACAGTCCTAGTATAATCCCTGATAAATTGTACATTACATTTTATCATATAGTAAGATGAGCAAAGCAATGTGGGTAACTTGCTTCAACAGTCATATTTCACCACTGACAGTGCAAAGTTGGCTTATTTTTATGTACAGTATAAAGCCGATCGATCAGCTTAATATGCTGCCCTATGTAAGGATAACGCATTACAGCTACAGGTCCATCGTGCTAATAGAAAGATATCGTCCATTAGGTTACTAGAAACGCTGAAAAAGATACACATCAACTTGTAAGTTATTGTCCTGGGGGATATTGGGTGGCAGGAAGAGTGTTCTACTTGTGAATACACTGGACTCATAAACCGTGATGTCGGTGTATTTTTTTACCTCTCTTAGTACCCAAGCAGTACAACTTGCTTTGTGCAATATTGGCTACTATATTGGCTACTTTTAGTACAGACCTATAGTTTTAATATGCTATGCTGACCGATCTGCTTTAATAAATCCTGGTAGTTTTTTGGGATTACAGTACCATAAAGTTAAAAACAACCTTTGACTATCCACACCAACTCTGCATTCTCCAATAGGCGCTGCTCCACTGATTCCAGAACCGTTGGGATTTTTTCTAGCCCCCACTGTTCCTGAGCAAATAATTTCTGTTAGTTTCAGCACCCAATATGCTAATTAGGTTCTATAATGTCAGGTGGGTGGTCTCAGGCAATCTGCTCTAGCCAAGGTCCATCCACCTTACTGTAGACAGTAACTTTAGGAGTATCATAGGTACACTACATGAATGGTGGATTTTGGTTAGCCCTATCCTTTCCTAATAGTTATACAGTATACACATTCAAATATAGATCTTATGTCTCACAAACAGGAGGGAAGACACAAACATAAACGAGAAAGGATACCCAAGTTTAGTTTCCTAAATCCTTACCTGGGTTCCTTGATAATTATCTATGTAAGTCTATAGAATATCAAACTTGCTATGATACACTGTCTAACAATAAGTATGTGGACACCTGTGGTAGAATAGAAAAACAACATTTCTTCATACTTAATAGTTGGTAGACTCCAGCAGATGCTTCCTTATGGATGATATCGATCAACACAATACTCCCGGATGCCTGGTGAAACTCCTGGTGTATGTGAGCCATTGGTTGGGTGCGGTTTCTCTGGCCAGCACTCGTCGGTCTCTATCTCCCAGTTTCGGGGGTCTGCCGACTCGGGACACAATACTCCCGGATGGCTGTTGAAACTCCTGGTGTATGTGAGCCATTGGTTGGGTGCGGTTTCTCTGGCCAGTACTCGTCGGTCTCTATCTCCCAGTTTCGGGGGTCTGCCGACTCGGGACACAATACTCCCGGATGGCTGTTGAAACTCCTGGTGTATGTGAGCCATTGGTTGGGTGCGGTTTCTCTGGCCAGCACTTGTTGGTCTCTATCTCCCAGTTTCGGGGGTATGATGACTCAGGGCACATTCCGTCAATCACGTTCACTTTCCACTTCATAATCACATAGGTCACTGTTGATTTTGGGTCATTCAGTTCGCTTGTTAAGTCCTTTAAGGATCTACCATTTCTGTGGTACCCCACAATTACCCCTTTCTGGAAAATTGGACAACTCTGCACTTCGTGGCATCTTGCATGTGACTAATGCCAATGCAATAATGCCAATGCTGTTTCCTATTTAAAGGTGGAAGGCGTGTTGTACATCACGAACGCAGATATCTTCATTTGCATGGGTGTCCAAATACTTATTGGTAGACAGTGTATATAAGTTGTATACAGTATGTCTGCTTTTAACTCCTAATGTAAATAAAAACATACTATGTGCTTTACGTTTCTTGGTAAATTCTTGGTGTATTGAGAATTATAGTCAAGTACGCTGTCCAGTGCAGTTAAACATAAATTTTTCCAGTTCACACCAACCATGTGTGAATTATACCAAAATGGCACTTTGGCATGTAGTCAGTGGAAATCTATGGTGTAATGTGGGATGTGGCTGGTACATCAGGCTCATACACTGGTAATATACAACAAATATGGTGTAAAATACACAGTACCGGTATACTGTAAATGGCAGATTTTTCCATGAATGCTATGAGGGTTAAGATGAATAAGACAAATGTATATCACTTCATTTTTGTGAGAGGTTAAGTGTTACCTGAGAGGTTTTAATATTCGCTCTCTTCGTCTTCGTACAGCAGAATGTCAGCACGCCAGCTAACCTGCCTTATAAATTAGATTAAGGGCTACACAAATTGTAAACAGCTGCAGAAAGAAATCCTCCATCTCAGCTGCGACTTGTGACTCACTTTACATTGCAGCCAGCACAGTGGTAAGTGGCAGCGCCGAGAGTCAGAGATATGAACTGTGCTCTCTGGCTCTGCTCTAACCGCACATCAAGCTGTGAAAATTACCAGAAATGGCTGCTGATGAATCTCGGCTTTGCTGGAGACAGAGATAGTGAAGATGCCAAGTCCAATTCAGGGTTATGGAGAATCCTGGAGAGCTGGATTGGCCTTGGCGCACAATACCTTCTTTTTACTTCTAACAGAACAATAAAAAATTTTAAGAAATCACTGGTGGAAAATCCATATTTGTTAACACTGCCCATTATATAGACAGTGTAAACTATGAGCAAGAAGTCTACAGTTGTGCCAAGTTTATCAGTGGAGTACTCTGTGCGATAGATCTGGCATATCTTGCTTGAGAGTAGACATTGCTCTGTTACTTAGGCCAACTCATAGCAAGGCAAGGAACTGGTTTTGCATACCAATATTACATCTGGATCAATTTAATGGGTAGACAAAACATGCCCCCTTGCCACTTTAAAAAGTGCCCTGCAAGGTAGAAATATTTATTCCTTTTGTTACAAATCACTCAAAAATAGTCTATATGAAATGGCAACTTAAAAAGGACCTTTCATTGCCTCCACCATTCCAACTCTTCCCATCCTTTCATAGGTGCCATGCCACTCATTTTGACACAGTTCGATTTTTTCTCTACCATTCCTGAGCAATCGGTGCTAATCAAGCTATGTACTGTCAGGTGAGTGGTCCTGGACTGGACCATTCAGCTTGAGATCAAACACCTGACAGCACACTTTGGGTGACAAAACTAACAGCATCAATTTCTCAGGAATGACGGGAGATAGAGAAAAAATTCCAATGGAATCAATGGAGCGGCACCTATTAAATGGAACCATTAAAGTTTGTACAGATGGTGAAAGATCTTCTTTAGGAAGAAGGTACAGCTTACTCCAAAATTCCAATAATTTTGTTTTATCCTCCGTTATTTTTTATCACTTTTTCTTTATCAGTTTTTTACAGAATCTTTATGAACTAAAGAGGACCTTTCAGTCCTGATATGTCTGTTTCAGGAAATAATTGCATTCCCCATTCTGATAACCCTATGTTCTTGTGTGTCTCTATTATGTCTCCTACAAATTTGTGAGTAGTGAGCCAATGGATGTTCCCAGTTGGAGGTATACCCTTGCAAAGTATGGCAGTGGACAATATCAGATTGTGCAGGGACCCCCTCCCCCCTCCCAACTGGTAACACCTTGTTAGCTAACTAGTCATAGCTTTCTAGGGGGAATAGCAGAGGAAGAGCAGAACACAGAATTATACAAATGAAGGTCCATAAATGTTATTCCATGGGGAATGCAATGATTTATTATAACAAACATGTCAGGAGAGGAGACGGTTCCTCTTTAATGTACTGTATGTTAACAATTATTATACATGTGTTAGAATAAGCAGGTGATTGTCAGATGTGTGAAAAGTCTTAAGGTGTCGTACATATTAGACAAAAGCAAGTTCAGAATTGAACAATTCTTGAATGAACAATCATTTCACGGGCAGAGCCATAAACAGCCATACACAGTAGTGTAGTCCATTCTGGCAGTTACAGTCGAGTACACCGGTCATACATGTTCAGTGACACTGGTCATACATGTTCAGTCATACTGGTCATAGGGGGCATTAACACGGAGTAACATGGAGCTGATTCTGGCATGATAACTCGCGTAAGAATCAGCACTGCAAAACAGTATCCCATTGACTTCAATAGGTTCCGTTTATTGCGCGTAACACATTGAAATCAATGTGAGGCTTTTTAACCCATTGATTTCAATGTGTTACATGCGTTAAACGGAACCCATTGAAGTCAATAGGATTCTGTTTTGCAGCACCGATTCTTATGCGAGTTATGGTGCCAGAATTAGCGCCACGCTACTCTGTGTGAATGCCCCCTTACATGTTCAATGACACTGGTCATACATGTTCAGTAACACCGGTCATACATGTTCAGGGACACCGGTCATACATATTCAATGACAGATGCCTAAGGACAAAAAATGTTTATAGGATAATTCCTAAATGAAACTCAGATAAAAATTTCATACATAAAAGATGTAAAAAAGTTCTTTTCAATGAACATTTTTATCCTAGACTATGGCAAAATCTAAATCTTGACAGAGTTTCCTTTTACGTTTTTAATAGAGATGAGCGAACAGTGTTCTATCGAACACATGTTCGATCGGATATCAGGGTGTTCGCTATGTTCGAATCGAATCGAACACCGCGTGGTAAAGTGCGCCAAAATTCGATTCCCCTCCCACCTTCCCTGGCGCCTTTTTTGCACCAATAACAGCGCAGGGGAGGTGGGACAGGAACTACGACACCGGGGGCATTGAAAAAAATTGGAAAAAGTCATTGGCTGCCGAAATCAGGTGACCTCCATTTTAGACGAATAGTGGATTTCAAATCCGGGTCATATGAGAATGTGAACTTTGTGACTATGAGACAGGGATAGCTGTACAGGCAGGGATAGCTAGGGATAACCTTTATTTAGGGGGGAATGTTATTAAAAATAACTTTTTGGGGCTCTATCGGGTGTGTAATTGTGATTTTTGTGAGATAAACTTTTTCCCATAGGGATGCATTGGCCAGCGCTGATTGGCCGAATTCCGTACTCTGGCCAATCAGTGCTGGCCAATGCATTCTATTAGCTTGATGAAGCAGAGTGTGCACAAGGGTTCAAGCGCACCCTCGGCTCTGATGTAGCAGAGCCGAGGCTGCACAAGGGTTCAAGCGCACCCTCGGCTCTGATGTAGGAGAGCCGAGGGTGCACTTGAACCCTTGTGCACCCTCAGCTCTGCTACATCAGAGCCGAGGGTGCGCTTGAACCCTTGTGCACACTCTGCTTCATCAAGCTAATAGAATGCATTGGCCAGCGCTGATTGGCCAATGTATTCTATTAGCCTGATGAAGTAGAGCTGAATGTGTGTGCTAAGCACACACATTCAGCACTGCTTCATCACGCCAATACAATGCATTAGCCAGTGCTGATTGGCCAGAGTACGGAATTCGGCCAATCAGCGCTGGCTCTGCTGGAGGAGGCGGAGTCTAAGGTCGGACCTGAATGGAGACTGGTGTGGAGCGATCTTAGACTCCACCTCCTCCAGCAGAGCCAGCGCTGATTGGCCGAATTCCGTACTCTGGCCAATCAGCACTGGCTAATGCATTGTATTGGCGTGATGAAGCAGTGCTGAATGTGTGTGCTTAGCACACACATTCAGCTCTACTTCATCGGGCTAATAGAATGCATTGGCCAGCGCTGATTGGCCGAATTCCGTACTCTGGCCAATCAGCACTGGCTAATGCATTGTATTGGCGTGATGAAGCAGTGCTGAATGTGTGTGCTTAGCACACACATTCAGCTCTACTTCATCGGGCTAATAGAATGCATTGGCCAGCGCTGATTGGCCGAATTCCGTACTCTGGCCAATCAGCACTGGCTAATGCATTGTATTGGCGTGATGAAGCAGTGCTGAATGTGTGTGCTTAGCACACACATTCAGCTCTACTTCATCGGGCTAATAGAATGCATTGGCCAGCGCTGATTGGCCGAATTCCGTACTCTGGCCAATCAGCACTGGCTAATGCATTGTATTGGCGTGATGAAGCAGTGCTGAATGTGTGTGCTTAGCACACACATTCAGCTCTACTTCATCGGGCTAATAGAATGCATTGGCCAGCGCTGATTGGCCGAATTCCGTACTCTGGCCAATCAGCACTGGCTAATGCATTGTATTGGCGTGATGAAGCAGTGCTGAATGTGTGTGCTTAGCACACACATTCAGCTCTACTTCATCGGGCTAATAGAATGCATTGGCCAGCGCTGATTGGCCGAATTCCGTACTCTGGCCAATCAGCACTGGCTAATGCATTGTATTGGCGTGATGAAGCAGTGCTGAATGAGTGTGCTTAGCACACACATTCAGCTCTACTTCATCGGGCTAATAGAATGCATTGGCCAATCAGCGCTGGCCAATGCATTCTATTAGCGTGAACTGAGTTTGCACAGGGGTTCTAGTGCACCCTCGGCTCTGCTACATCAAATTGCTACATCTGATGTAGCAGTGCCGAGTGTGCATCAGATGTGTAGTTGAGCAAAACTGACTCAGCACTGCTAAGTCTCTGCATTCGCATAGGAATGCATTGGCCAGCCTTCGGCCAATCAGCGCTGGCTCTGCCGGAGGAGGCGGAGTCTAAGGTCGGACCTGAATGGAGACTGGTGTGGAGCGATCTTAGACTCCGCCTCCTCCAGCAGAGCCAGCGCTGATTGGTCGAGTTCCGTACTCTGGCCAATCAGCACTGGCCAATGCATTTCTATGGGGAAAAGTTAGCTTGCGAAAATCGCAAACTGACAGGGATTTCCATGAAATAAAGTGACTTTTATGCCCCCAGACATGCTTCCCCTGCTGTCCCAGTGTCATTCCAGGGTGTTGGTATCATTTCCTGGGGTGTCATAGTGGACTTGGTGACCCTCCAGACACGAATTTGGGTTTCCCCCTTAACGAGTTTATGTTCCCCATAGACTATAATGGGGTTCGAAACCCATTCGAACACTCGAACAGTGAGCGGCTGTTCGAATCGAATTTCGAACCTCGAACATTTTAGTGTTCGCTCATCTCTAGTTTTTAACATATATGCTGAAAAAAATGACTGTAAATCCTGAGACATCAAGATGAAGGCTATAGTACTGAGCGCTGTATGACATCTGTTACAGTCAGCCATATATGTCCCAATGTTAAACAGAGGCCATAGACATAATGTGAACAAAGCCGTATATGCTGACCATGTAATGCATAATCTCTATGTGATTGGACTGCTGTTCCAATCCATTGGGAGGGTCCTGGAGGACCACTCTGTTATGCCCATATACTGTAAGAGTATTATGTTCATGAGACAGTCTCTTTAAGACAGATGTTCTATGTGATACATTGCACAGTTTAACTGCAGTTATTCCTGGCCACCTTAGTACAGAATTGGTCCTCATAAACACAGAAATCTCAGCATGAGATATATGTTCCACCTTTACTTCCACTGATCATCAAAATCCTTCATAATGGGTTATTTTGGGATCTATGCAGCCTGTTTGGTTTCTCTGAATTACATGCAGGTTGTTAGTTTATTACCGGATGTTCTTGTTCACTCTTTTGTTACTTTATTTCATTTTCCTGACCAAGACTCATTTACTCTAC
Organism: Leptodactylus fuscus; assembly: GCF_031893055.1. Lineage (NCBI taxonomy): Eukaryota > Metazoa > Chordata > Amphibia > Anura > Leptodactylidae > Leptodactylus > Leptodactylus fuscus. Next base: position 78,122,719 of record NC_134266.1, read on the forward strand.
TTTCTTATTCGCTCCAGGTAATTTTAGGAGCTCGAGCATGTCCCCCAGACATATTTTTCCCTGAATTATAGCCAATTACTATCAATTCATCTCCCACTTTGGACTCTATGGACATTCAAGGTAAGACTTTAGTCAAGTAGAAATTCCTTTGTCATTTTATAATACAAATGGAATTATAATAAATTACTGTTCCAATGGCCACCATATCCCAAACCGGTGAACACATACACAAATACATGAAGGATGTCTCTAGCATTTTTTCTGTGCAGGCTCTTGAGTATTTCTATAGAGGTATTGTATGTGGAAGAATGAATATTATAATATGCAGTATCATTAACTGCAGCTCAAGTGGAGTTTTAGGTTTCTGTACTATTGTGATAATGGCCAGTGTGAACAATAGCTGCGTTATCACTCGCAGTGCATAATTTGATCCCGACATTACTTGCAATCTCTCAATTACTTTGTAGAGACTAAGGAAGTCATCTTGAAGGGTAAATTGGAACCTTAGCAAGCTGGCTTATAACTTTGGACCTTATTGTGAAGACAAACAATGCGCAGAATTACACAACACAACTGAATGGGAACAAATCCTGAATGGATACTCTGGCAATCTGCATAGACTAGAATCAAGGAATAGGCTGTTTTCTCCATTTTAATTAATTCTACAAGTTCAATATTATTAAAGGAGTCTACGAGGTTATAAGATCAATGGCCTATCCTTTGGACACTGGATAATGTTTTGCTGGAAATATATATCTTTTAATAGCTTTATCCATAGTATGACAAAGACCAAATGCACTACTCGCTGGGATAATTACTGCTTACACAATGGCCCAATGTAGTTCTCAGCCAATGTCCTATTACTAAAAAAGTTTTGCATAATGTCCAAAGTCATATAGAAACATCTGCAGTGAACAAATTGTTTATGGCACTATTACTTACCTGGTTTCCCCAAACAGCGAAACAAGTTACTGACTGCATAGTCAACACCATCCATAACAGTATGAACCATGTGCCCTCTAAAAGAGTGTCACCCAGAACCCTTCATAACCATGTCAGTCATGTGCCCTCCATACCAGTATCAGCCCGAACCCTTCATAACCATGTCAGTCATGTGCCCTCCATACCAGTATCAGCCAGAACCCTTCATAACCATGTCAGTCATGTGCCCTCCATACCAGTATCAGCCAGAACCCTTCATAACCATGTCAGTCATGTGCCCTCCATACCAGTATCAGTGAGAACCCTTTATAACCATGTCAGTCATGTGCCCTCCATACCAGTATCAGTAAGAACCCTTCATATCCATGTCAGTCATGTGCCCTCCATACCAGTATCAGCCAGAACCCTTCATAACCATATCAGTCATGTGCCCTCCATACCAGTATCAGTAAGAACCATTCATATCCATGTCAGTCATGTGCCCTCCATACCAGTATCAGTGAGAACCCTTTATAACCATGTCAGTCATGTGCCCTCCATACCAGTATCAGCCAGAACCCTTTATAACCATGTCAGTCATGTGCCCTCCATACCAGTATCAGTAAGAACCCTTCATAACCATGTCAGTCATGTGCCCTCCATACCAGTATCAGTAAGAACCATTCATATCCATGTCAGTCATGTGCCCTCCATACCAGTATCAGTGAGAACCCTTTATAACCATGTCAGTCATGTGCCCTCCATACCAGTATCAGCCAGAACCCTTTATAACCATGTCAGTCATGTGCCCTCCATACCAGTATCAGTAAGAACCATTCATATCCATGTCAGTCATGTGCCCTCCATACCAGTATCAGTGAGAACCCTTTATAACCATGTCAGTCATGTGCCCTCCATACCAGTATCAGCCAGAACCCTTCATAACCATATCAGTCATGTGCCCTCCATACCAGTATCAGTGAGAACCCTTTATAACCATGTCAGTCATGTGCCCTCCATACCAGTATCAGCCAGAACCCTTTATAACCATGTCAGTCATGTGCCCTCCATACCAGTATCAGTGAGAACCCTTCATATCCATGTCAGTCATGTGCCCTCCATACCAGTATCAGTAAGAACCATTCATATCCATGTCAGTCATGTGCCCTCCATACCAGTATCAGTGAGAACCCTTCATATCCATGTCAGTCATGTGCCCTCCATACCAGTATCAGTGAGAACCCTTTATAACCATGTCAGTCATGTGCCCTCCATACCAGTATCAGCCAGAACCCTTTATAACCATGTCAGTCATGTGCCCTCCATACCAGTATCAGTAAGAACCCTTCATAACCATGTCAGTCATGTGCCCTCCATACCAGTATCAGTAAGAACCATTCATATCCATGTCAGTCATGTGCCCTCCATACCAGTATCAGTGAGAACCCTTTATAACCATGTCAGTCATGTGCCCTCCATACCAGTATCAGCCAGAACCCTTTATAACCATGTCAGTCATGTGCCCTCCATACCAGTATCAGTAAGAACCATTCATATCCATGTCAGTCATGTGCCCTCCATACCAGTATCAGCCAGAACCCTTCATAACCATATCAGTCATGTGCCCTCCATACCAGTATCAGTAAGAACCATTCATATCCATGTCAGTCATGTGCCCTCCATACCAGTATCAGTGAGAACCCTTTATAACCATGTCAGTCATGTGCCCTCCATACCAGTATCAGCCAGAACCCTTTATAACCATGTCAGTCATGTGCCCTCCATACCAGTATCAGTAAGAACCCTTCATAACCATGTCAGTCATGTGCCCTCCATACCAGTATCAGTAAGAACCATTCATATCCATGTCAGTCATGTGCCCTCCATACCAGTATCAGTGAGAACCCTTTATAACCATGTCAGTCATGTGCCCTCCATACCAGTATCAGCCAGAACCCTTTATAACCATGTCAGTCATGTGCCCTCCATACCAGTATCAGCCAGAACCCTTTATAACCATGTCAGTCATGTGCCCTCCATACCAGTATCAGTAAGAACCCTTCATAACCATGTCAGTCATGTGCCCTCCATACCAGTATCAGTGAGAACCCTTTATAACCATGTCAGTCATGTGCCCTCCATACCAGTATCAGTAAGAACCCTTCATATCCATGTCAGTCATGTGCCCTCCATACCAGTATCAGTAAGAACCATTCATATCCATGTCAGTCATGTGCCCTCCATACCAGTATCAGTGAGAACCCTTTATAACCATGTCAGTCATGTGCCCTCCATACCAGTATCAGTGAGAACCCTTTATAACCATGTCAGTCATGTGCCCTCCATACCAGTATCAGCCAGAACCCTTTATAACCATGTCAGTCATGTGCCCTCCATACCAGTATCAGCCAGAACCCTTTATAACCATGTCAGTCATGTGCCCTCTATACCAGTATCAGTAAGAACCCTTCATATCCATGTCAGTCATGTGCCCTCCATACCAGTATCAGTGAGAACCCTTTATAACCATATCAGTCATGTGCCCTCCATACCAGTATCAGCCAGAACCCTGTATAACCATGTCAGTCATGTGCCCTCTATACCAGTATCAGTAAGAACCCTTCATAACCATGTCAGTCATGTGTCCTCCATACCAGTATCAGCCAGAACCCTTTATAACCATGTCAGTCATGTGCCCTCCATACCAGTATCAGTGAGAACCCTTCATATCCATGTCAGTCATGTGCCCTCCATACCAGTATCAGTGAGAACCCTTTATAACCATGTCAGTCATGTGCCCTCCATACCAGTATCAGTGAGAACCCTTCATATCCATGTCAGTCATGTGCCCTCCATACCAGTATCAGTGAGAACCCTTTATAACCATATCAGTCATGTGCCCTCCATACCAGTATCAGCCAGAACCCTTTATAACCATGTCAGTCATGTGCCCTCTATACCAGTATCAGTAAGAACCCTTCATATCCATGTCAGTCATGTGCCCTCCATACCAGTATCAGTGAGAACCCTTTATAACCATGTCAGTCATGTGCCCTCCATACCAGTATCAGTGAGAACCCTTCATAGCCATGTCAGTCATGTGCCCGCCATACCAGTATCAGTGAGAACCCTTTATAACCATGTCAGTCATGTGCCCTCCATACCAGTATCAGTAAGAACCCTTCATAGCCATGTCAGTCATGTGCCCGCCATACCAGTATCAGTGAGAACCCTTTATAACCATATCAGTCATGTGCCCTCCATACCAGTATCAGTAAGAACCCTTCATATCCATGTCAGTCATGTGCCCTCCATACCAGTATCAGTGAGAACCCTTTATAACCATATCAGTCATGTGCCCTCCATACCAGTATCAGCCAGAACCCTGTATAACCATGTCAGTCATGTGCCCTCTATACCAGTATCAGTAAGAACCCTTTAATCATTGACTGTAGTAGAAATCTGAAGCCATTATAACCAAAGACCACCATAGGACAGACCACTATAAAAGTAATGTATAGCCTTTTGTAATCTTACTAGACAAAACATCTTACTAGGGAACACTGAGCAGATTGGGCAAGTGTGTATAGGGGCCAGATAAGCCAGCTGTGCAGCGCAAACCGTGTCTTTAATGTGAATGATCAGGTTGACTTACAAGAACGTGCATACTTGCACAGCATATCGTACTAGACAACACCAGCCAGATTACCTGCTCGTATCCCTGTCCTTAGGCCACAGAAGTGCTTGTGTAGTAAAGAGATTTTACTGCTTTTTGTCAGGCTACAGTTTTACGTGACAACCATTTTCTGTGCCAGCAATATGCACAAAGCAATTGTCACTTCTCTATTTCTTGGCAGGTCATAGAGTGCTTAACCTAGCAGGTAGAGACAATGAACACGGCATGACTGGAGAGTATTACAGAAAGGTTTTCTGTAGAATCGTTTCTTCACCTTTAGGAATGCTGCCGCTTCCATTGATGCAAGCATAATCTGTAACTAGAGTTTAATGGGATTATTGGGTATGCTGATGTGAAAAGGCTGCTCAATTATACTGATATGAAACCAGCTAAATTCCAGTCCCGGAGAGGAAAGTGGTCGTGGGTGGCCTAGAGAGTGGGACTGTGTGTTCATGTCACTCCTGCACTTGGTTATCACCCGGTGATTTCTGCCATATTTCCAATATACTATAGAAATCCTTTAAAGGTAACATGTCACAGCATTTTGGGACACTAAACCACACACAGATCCTTATGGACCATGGGGTTAGTGTACAAAATAACCCTGTTGTACCAAGCCTTATGCACGTGTGTCGTGAAGCCAAGCTTGACTTACTTGGCTTCACTGAAGCACTATACCGATGCCAGGAACACCACAGATGAGTCCAATGTCACTTATCTCTTGGTAAATATAAAGATTTTTTTTTTTTAAAGCAGGCACAGGCAGCTGTATAACAGGACTATTTGGGGTGACGGAGCTTTCAAAGCCTTCAAGAGGTTGTCTCATTACAGACACTTATCCCTATTAATAGGGAATAAGTGTCACATTGCAGGGGACCCAACTACTAGTGATCAGGATCAGGAGAACAAGGAACTGAATGTCCTCATGCGTCCTTGTAAATGAAGCACCATGGCTGCTGGGGGTTGACCCCATAGCAAGTTAATGGAACACCAGTCATGCAAGTGCACTGGTGCTTCATTTATAGTGAGGATGAAATAGGAATTTCAGTCCCTGATTGTCCTCATCACAGGGGAACCCAGCGGTCAGCCCCAGTGATGATAGTCTATACCTATCAGGTACTAGCTGAAATTGGCATAGGGGTTCCTTAAAGGGAACCTGTCACCATGAAAATGTTGTGTAATCTGCAGGCAGCATGTTATAGAGCAGAAAGAGCTGAGCAGATTGATATATAGTTTTGTGGAGAAAGAGTCAATATAACTTGTTATTTATTCACTTATTTCTCTCTCCTTCCTATACTTAGGAGTAATTGAGTCCAGTGGGCGGTCCCATCAGTGACTGAAAGTAGCAGACTAACTGTTAGCACCACCCACTGGACTCAACTATTTCTAAGCATAGAAAGAACAGAAAAATAAACTGAATAAAAAACAAGTTATGCCGAATCATCTCCCACAAACCTATATATCAATCAGCTCAGCTCTTCTTGCTCTATAACATGCTGCCTGCAGATCTTTATGGTGACAGATTCCATTCAAGCAATACTGGAAGGAAAAGAGTGGGGTAGTGAGAGTAATTCCTAATACCCTCCTTAATACAACTACCAGCATTCATACTCTGTATACTGACTATATAGGACTGGACTGTTAGGGTCATAGAAATAACAGGGGGTAAGCAAATTAAGGAGCAACTCAAGCAGTCTGAACTGTTCTCATAACCCAGTGGAAAGGACAGATCCAGCGAATAACACTATAAATGTCAATGTGTGTCCATCTTTTCTCTGTTGGCGTCAACAGATCTCATGCACGTCATGATGTAAGACTAAATTAAGTGCCTCGACAGTCAAGTTAGAGGGCATATAAACCGCACGGTATATGCGCCTTCTCTCTGCTAAGTAGGTCTGCATTATAAAAGCCGTTCTTCTTAAGCGCTTCTACACTGAACTGGAAACATTAATTATATACTAGAATAACTACACCCCGCATTCTCAAGAATTCTTTTACAAGGGCTGCTCCGAACTCGCTTTTTGTCCTTGCTATTTCTGAGCAAAACAAGTGAAAATCAGTAGAGCAGCAGATCTTTGTTCCATGACAATAGCAGAGAGAGCAGACAAGCTGCTTATGTTAATGTTTGCATCAAGGGGCTGATTGCTATCTTTGCAAGACTCGGGTGCATTAATCTCTAGCGTCTGCACAGTTCACTTGGTCAAGTGCAGGCAAAGTGGCTTCAAATGAGAATATCAACGCAATAGCTCTATTTTCGGTTTATTTGTGCTAATGAGTATATTTTGACTATACATCTGGATTTTAGAAAAGAAAAAATAAACACCCTGCGGTAATTTTTACGCGGCAATCATCCATCTCATTACTTATCAGTCTGCATATATAACCAGAAGCATGCTTCCATGTGTGAAAGCTGTCACTGCAATTAAAATGGCTTTTATCAGCTAAAAATGTTTTTTTTTTTCCTTCTAGAAAACAGCACCACTCTTGTCTATAGGCCGTATATGGTATTACAGCTCAGTTCCATTTCAATGCATCTGAGTTTTCTTAACTAGGATTAGGAAAACATGGCAGCGTTTCTTTAGTCTAAAATATGCGAGATCTTTTAAGTGCCGTCTATAGGTAACTACATTGTATGACCACTAAGCCAGACACCCATGATAACACATACCCAAGTAACATGGCACTGTTGTGAAAAAATATCCAAGGAACCAGTGGAAAGTAAAACCAAATACTCATATGAACACGCCCATACACGACCTAAAGGGTACCTGCCAGATGGATTTACCACTATAAACTGCTCCCACCACCACCATTGGTGATCTGTAAAGACTTCTCTAAGTTTTCTTCATAATTCAATGGTAGCGGCGCATGCGTCATAATGGTACAGTAATATAAGGTATTGTATCATCTTTTGAAAAACTGTTGCACCTTGTGTAAATGTATATCTAGATGGTCAAATTGTCCTGGTCAATCTGCAATAAGCCTGCTCCTGATTTAATACATGATGCAGAACTAAACATAGCACGTGCACAAAGTGTTTGCTCTACTGCTGGCACATGTGCTTGTCCTGAGCTCACTTCCAGGACTGTTGCACAGACCACATTTAATTATCCTACCCACACAAAGTCAAATGCTCTGCGCATGAGCTGGTTTTTACCTGCTCCATGCAAGTAATATGGTGCACAGCCCGTGGATGACGTTGTTGATGACTATGTGGAGACAAGTGGCAAGGATACACCCTGCCAGCAGTTAAGCAATATTCCTCCTCCTCTTCCACCTTAAGTGACTCAGATCTTTCCATTTTATTGGATAGTTTTAATTTCGTGTATCCTCTCATTCAATTATATGATATGACGAACAAAGACAACGACAACTATTGGAGAGCTGTAAATGCTTCTTGGACAGGATAGGTTGGTTCGTCTTAGGTCAAAGGAAATTGTGCGACCATATTTTTCTCTCCGGGCCTTGTGTTCATCGAGGAGACTAGAAACCCTGTCATGAGGGAGAACGTGTTAGTTATTTGCTAACAAGGAAGACATTTCTCTCACCATTTGCGCACCAGCTGTGGTCTGTCTAGGCCGTTAACTCCGCAGCAATTATTATAAATCAGTTAGACAATCTGTATGTGCATAGACATGTCTGTTACAGTCAGTCAAGACGTCTTATTAGCTTGTCACAGGGGTGCAAAGAGGGAATGCTTTCAAACCTGAATCCCCTCACTAGAAGCCGCTGATAAAGCTCACTCGGAAGTATAGAAGTGTCTGCCATCTATAAAACAGACTGTCATAACCAGATTTTAAGGCCAGATTTTTCTTCATATAACAACTGCTATCTATAATATTTCTTAGGTAATGGGTAAATGGAGATTCTAATAGGAGGGTCTCTTGCTTGAAAGCCCTTTCTTTTAAGCAATATGGAGGTTTTGTTCTGGATATGGGGTACTAGGCAATGTGTAATGCCCTATTTCCAGATTTTTTTGGGTCGATGAATTCCACAGAGGGTCTTGCCCTACTCAGGAATTGTTTCCCCCTTATGCAGAAATTAATATGGCCAAATGTTACATAGCTCCTGATAACATAAGATCATCTATGCACTGAGCATGGAGACTACTGTACTTTTAACGTGGGCAGGAGTTACCCAATCAGATTGAATGTGGTCGTGATGAAGGGTGGGAGAAGTTGGGTACTGCCAGGCTATTTCTATGAATTGCAGATCCAGCATTCACAACTTGCCATTGGTTTCAATAAGGAAGCTCCTGCACTTATAAGTGTCATTATGCAGTCATGAAATATAGTTCCTGCTATGTATCACGTTATATCTTTATACCAGCATGCAGAGTCTATATTGATAAACTCATAGGTATTCTGTGGGCTAATACAGTATATGGTGGTGCTGTATTCCCCTATAGGAGCACTGTTTCTAGATGTGACTATCTCTGCGATACAGCAAGTCATGTTGTCTCTTCGAATCCTAGAAAAAAATGAATTATTGCTCTCAACCATATGTATCCACAATAACTTTCTTATATTATATATGCCATATACAGTAGTTTAGGGAACAATGCAGTTTCAGCATGCCCTACTAACAATTCCCAAATCCTATGGCACGTCCAGCATGGTTGTAGGCAGAGTATGGATTTACTTAGCTTGCTTTTATAGCTCCGGTGTATTCTGCAGTGTTTTATACAGTAGATATTGCAGCATATTTATGAAGACTTGCATATTGAATACAGTCTTCATACTCCTTGTTCCAGGTGATGGGCCACCACATTTATGATGGGACACATGCCTCTTCATAAATACGACGGCTCCTCCGCTGGGCAGTGTGTCTGTGCGTCTGTGCTATAATTTAAGTGAGCCCATGGCTGTAAATTTCAGTAATCATTTGTACCAATAAACTGATGTAAATGATATTACACATAGCGCAACTCCCACATCGCATTCGCCTTCATACAAGTGGCGTGGGAAGCGCAAAAATGCCAGCTGAGACAAAGCTGAGGATTATGACTTTCTTAAGCCAGATATCTGGTGTAATTTAATAATAAATCTTCCCCATTGTCATCAATCATTGTCCCAAGTAGGGATCACAATGTAAATGCCTTATCACTATGTCTTTGGATAAAGTAGATGGTGTGAAGGTTATAATCATGTAATGTATGAAAAACATTGTTATCCTTAAAAGCTGAATGCTAGATATAGTTGCTTATGCTTGAAACTGGTATAATGTTATATGATAAGATGGCGCTTGCATCCAGGTTGGGTGTAAGAAAAAACAAATGCTTGGCAGAAGACAGCTCCCCAAGGTTACCACGCAGGATCGGGAGCAGCTGGCTATATATGGCATTGCTTAAACTTTTTCTGTTTGATTGAGATGTATCATACCAATCAGGAATGAATATGAAAACTTGCGTTGTTGTTATCTCTCTTCCTTTCTCTACTACTATTTAACCCTATTTTGTTTTAATAAAAGCGCATCAGTATTTCCTCCTTGGTTGAGAGAGGAACTAATACCAACATTCTGTGTCTGGTGTCATTTCCTTACTACTGGCACTCAGCCTAATTAATTAGGACAACGACAGTTACCCAAGATTATTGGTCAATTAGTCATAAACGCGGCTTTGACCTTATCAGAGGTATATTTTTTTTATTATTTCTAAGGCCGTATTCACATAGCTGTATTATGAATCTGCATTTTATGGCTCTATAATAGTGTGGCCATAGGCTGTTGTACTTGTACTTGTTTTTTTTTATATGGAGGGAATTTGTTTCTAAAGGATTCATTGAAAAAAAAAAAAAGTAGCATATCAAATTATGGATATACTTGGGGGAACCATAGGGTGATACATGGAGTGCTTACAGGTCTTCTTTATAAATTATGGCACAATGTGGGGGGTCCCATATACTAGGACTGAAATCTATCCAAGTTAAATTTCAGGTATAACTCATTCCAATTTTTTGCAGCTATGAATAGTAAATCTATCTCTGCTCCAAACAGGTCAGAAAATGCAGAAATTGACACATTTTGGGCATGAATTCCAGTATATCAATAAAGTGTCACTTTTGTTACAGAATACTGGTGTGACAACTTTAATAAATCCCTCCAAAGTTTTCATAGTATTCTTATAGTTACCATGAAGTGATCAAATAGAAAAGATAAATCAGTACAAAATAAACTTTGTTTTTGTTTTTCACAAATCTTTCCTAATAATATCGTTAACATGATGCAAAGTACATTAAGTCCCTCTTTAACCGCTGAGATTTAGTAAAGAATGTTGTTACCTCAATTTCATGCCATTATTGCCTGTGTTTTTAGAAAAAGAATACAAACATCCTTCCAAACTATGAGTACGTGATAACATTTAACATATGTTTCTAAGTGTAAGAGAAAAGTGAAAATGTCTTAATAAACAAAGGTTATTTAAGGATATTGATATATTTCAAGGAAAATTAAATATATGTTTATGTCATTCTGCAAGATTTCTGAATTTTTCTGACAACTTATATTTGGCTGTTGGATAACCGAGGGGGCAGGAAATGGCCAAGAAGAAAGGCTTACCATTCTTTATCCTATGCTACTTGTAAGGAGTAAGGAAAGGCTCCTTATCCATCTTTAAGTTAGGAAATGTCTGATATTCTGGGCTAAATATAGAAATACAGGATTCTTAATAAAAAACCGTCAGACTTTATTGTATTGTAAAACAGAACAAAGACAAAGAAAGGAGCAATTTTATTTGAGTAGTCAATGGGATGGTTTAACATTTTCTGCTCATCTACTATATATATATATATATATATATATATATATATATATATATATATATATATATATATATGTTACCTTGTATATGTCTTCTACGAATATACATAATTATAACTGTTATTTTCTTCTCCCATTCTTGTCTCCCTTTCCTCTTAGGTCTGATTCACATCCACGATCGGGTTTCCGTTCAGGAAGTCCACTTGGGGACCTTTGAACGAAAACCTATACGCATAGAAAAGCAGTTACCTGGGAAAACACAGACCCCATAGACTATAATGGGGTCCGTGTGGTATCCACTCAGTTTCAGCATGAAACATGAGGAGAGAAAAGGACTATAGGTTTCCGTTCGGGGGGGCCCAAGGGGACTATCCGGACCGAAACCCTAACGCATGTTAGTGCATGATAATATGGGTTAGGATTAGATAAATGTCCTATGTATAGAGTAGGTGGTAGTGTACAGTTAAAAAAGGCAAAAAAATGCAGGCTCTACCAGTTCTCAATATTTTTAAATATTTACATTTTTACTGCAAAAATCACTTTATTTCTTTTGAGAAGATACAAAAAGCAAATATTTAATTTTTTTTTTATAGTTTTCACTTCTTTAAAAATAAATATAATTTATTTTCCGTCTAGGATATGACTAAGGCCAGGATCCTCAAGACCTCCATTTAAACAGCATGATCCTTAGTCTTGTGTATACAATGCTGAGGCCAGTTAGAATATCAATGATAAATAGGTATAGCTGATCGAGAAAGAGTTAAAAGAAAACAGCGCAGAGCAGTTGATCTTAGGAAACAAACAATGTAAATCAAGACCTTATTATGTCACGTTGATTTCTGCTCATAAATGCGACAAGACTTGTTCACATGGCCATATCAATACTGTAGGGGAAATGAGATTTGACATTTCAATGAAAAAGTTTAGTACTTACGCATGATATATTAATAATAAAATGAGCCAATACAAGTGACGATCCCTTAGTATATAGTATATGCAGTGCGTTATGTAAGTTAATTTGAATAACAAGGTCAACCATTAGACACATGCAAGGTGGCGTTCACACTTGCGCCAGTGTCCACCCGCTGGTTCTTCGTCCTATTCCCCAGGGAAACTGCATAGGGGACGGCTTCCCAGCTGTTAGTTTTAACACCCATTCATTTTTAAACCGCCAGTGTCCGCATGTAATCTCTCTGCGGGGAAATTGTTTTTTCGGAGGGACACAAAGTCCTGCATGTCTGACTTTGTGTCCGTGCAAAAAACGTTTTCCCCACGGAGAGGCTGCATACGGACACAGGTGGTTTGCTTTAAAAACCCATTCAATAGAATGAATTTTAATACTCATCACCGGGCGGACACGAGCACAAGTGTGAACGCCTCCTAATGTTGCAAGAAAGAAATTACACCTTTGCATCTAGTTAGCATTTAAGTTTATAAAGTATACAAATACAGTTGTCCATATAACCCTGACATATGTTGGCCAAATAATTTTTCCATAAAGTTGTGTACATAACAATGGTGTATATAGTGTGCTGCTATGGCCATACACCGAAGAAATACTGGACAATGCCTAAATAACACTGCTACACACTACTGCCATGTGGTTCTCAAATAATACCAACATATAATGACCACATAATAGTCCCGTACTGCTATAAAAATAATATCATGGATCCTCACGGTGCCCCCTTTAGCAGGGATGGCGCATTCGCCTGTGTTACCATTCAAGTCATACATCCTTACGGTTAGCTATGTCTGGCACTATAGATAAAAATTTTATTTACTAGCTGAATCCAGTAAATAAAATGTATGTCTAGATGTTTGAAGCATACTGTTATCTATACATGACTGCATGTGAAACAGATGTCTCAAGAAATGTCGCATAACTAAACATATGTTTACACTGTCTTACAGCTGTACCTTTGCTATACAGTATGTTCACTTTTATCTATGCCTGTGCATTATAAACAATAATCTAAGCAGATATGAATATTCATCATTGAGGGTGAACAGCTTATGTGATGAAATGTTCCACTTCTCAAGACATAATGGAAGTTTGTAATGGCAATTCATATGGAAATAAACAATAAATGAAAAAAAAAAGTATAATATCAGCCACAGATGCCATAAGGAGGTGCCTTTCGGGGATTCACTAAAAATAATAAAAACTGAAGCAATTTATCTCAGTTTAACTTTTGCTTTTTCCTTATTAACAGGTTTATTTCCAAAGTATTAATTCTCACCTGACTATAAATAAGATGACAGCCATTTTTATTATATTGCCATCATGGTGAGGATCATGCCCTAAAGATACATGTAATACTGGTCTCACATCAGAAGCGTGCCAGTGAAGATAAGATAAGATAAGATATTCCTTTAATAGTCCCACAATGGGGAAATTTCAGTGATACAGTTTCATAGATGGTACAGTAGTATATAACAAGAGAGAAACACATAGAAGCTCATGGCAGATAGAGAAATCCTAGGAATCATAGCAACTAAAAAAGAAAGAAACACAGACATACTGCAGGATCATTTAGTTCTCTGTGCAGATTGATGTTAATAATAATAATTATAATAATAATAATAATACAGCCGACTTGGTTGTAGGACACGAGGAGGGGGGTCACAGCATGTGGATATAACAAGCAGAAATTTTTTGCAGAGGTGGGGGACATAAGCAGCTATCATGATAACATGTGGCAGTTCCTTTGGTAGGTGGTGAGATCCCTGCTCACAGCTGATAGTTCGGTATCTTGCATCAGCACTATTGTCCTTTTAACCACAAAAAATGCCCCAAATGTCCTTCATCACAAGCCCTCCTCCTCCTCCTTACCACAGTGTTCTACTGCCCCAAGGAAGTCAGAGACCATCCAGGTAGACATGGTGCTGCTCTCTTGCCAAGCTTCCATAACTCCTGGGGTAGGTGGGTGATGGTAGGTTCCCAGGTTGTAACAGTGTCCCACGTGTCCACAGTAATAGAAAGAAATACCAGTCAGCTGTAGCATCTTCACACATCAGCAATTGACGCCAGAAATCATCTCCTTGAACGAAGAAGTCCGCATTTCCATGTAGGTTTCTCTTCCATGCCGCATGTTGAGCCATGCTGTCCTAGCTGGGGGGATGGTAACAGGCACATGTGGAAACCAGCTGAACCAGGTCTTGAGTCCATGCTTTACAATGGAAACAAAAGGAACAAAAAACTCCACAGGGTCTTCCATTCGATTTATAGTTGCTAAATTCATAGTGCTAGATTGCTTGGTTACCGGATTCTTGAAGATATAGAGAAAAAGAGTGAAAAAGGAAAGAAAAAGTTTGCTCCCAGCTTGGAGCACTGCATCAAAGGCAGCCAGCCTCTCAGGGGGCGGCGCCAAAAAAAAAAAAAAAAAAAAAAAAAAAAGCACACTATAGACTATAATGGGGTCCGTATGCTTGCTGCCAGATCTCTGCAGGGAACATGCGTACAGGAAAGTAGTTCACAATATACTTTCCTATCAGCATTATTCATTTAGGCAGCGCGTGGCACGCACACGGACCCCATTATAGTCTATGAGGTGCGTGTGCTTTCACTGCACACTCCTTGCATTTGCGTTCGGTATTCCATTTGGGTGGTCCCCATGCGGACTCCCCCGGACGAAATACCAATGCAGATGTCAACCAAGCATAAAGATGGATTTACTATGTCTGGCTATTGTTGGGATTTACTGGTTTTCCATCAGTCCTAGCAAAAACTGTGACCTGTGAGTTAAGAAATTCTAAGATAACCCATAAATAGTAAATTTGTCAAAATGATCATTATCAGTGATAAGATCTGTAAATGCAAATACCATTCAAAGCAACTGACGCTGGGTTCACACCAGCAATCGGCACTCCGTATTAGGTTTCCGTCTTCTGCCGGCAGAGGACGGAAACCTGTCATGCCAAGTCCGACCATGAGCGCCGGTGAGCGTTTTGAGCTCTCCACAACGAAACGTTTTTTTTAAAAATCGGACACAGAGTACTGCATGTCCGACTCTGTGCCCGGTTAAAAAAAATACAGTTTCGCCACGGAGAGTATAAAACGCTCACTGGCGCTCACGGCCGGACACTTTTCAAACCCATTCAAATGAATAGGTTTGAAAGATGCTGGCAGGTTTCCATCTCTGCCCTGTTTTGTGCAGGAAACGGAAACCTGCAGAACGGAGACCGGGCGCAGATGTGAACGAGCCCTAAGCAAGACAATCCTTCTCATGGAAATTACCGTGAGACTCTTGTCTTGGACTTCTCAAGCCAACCCTACCATTAGCTGCAGATCCTTTTCAGATTTCTGAAAAAATCCCCGAGTATAATGATAGCAGTGTTTATGGGGTTTATGGGGCCTTACTTACTGATCCCTCTCCTTACCGATCCCCGCAGAAAGGGAAGTGCCGGTATCCATGAGCAGGTGCGGGGATCTGTAAGTAAATAGGCCCCATTACCTGCTGGAGCTAATCGGTAGCTCCCTGATGTCCTGGGTCCTGTGGCAGCCGCTACTACTGCTATTGCCAAATGCAACTATGTCCACATCCTGAAGGGAATCAAATTACTGTTCCCCACCCCAAAGAATAAGCAATCTCATTTCTGTTCAGAACACTATAATGATCTGTTCCTGCTACAAAACTATGCAACCAAATAATGGACAATATCTGTATCTCTAACCCCTTTACATGTAAATGACTTCCCGTCTACATAAAACAGTATTTCTATGGAAACTAGTTAACCAAAATATCTTTTATTCAAGCAAAGCATTACTCATAAATCTGTTTTACCTAGAAATCGAAGTACAAGCATGTGCTTGTATTATATACATGCTACAAGCATCACTCTCTGCAAACAGGGCATGCTTTATGGGATGATCTCTTCCAAATAACTTCCCCAGCTAGTATCCAATTGATGAATTGTTTATATGGAGAATGGGGACTGTTTCCAATCAAAATACTAGACCTGTGTTCACAAAGCTGTATGAGCTATTGTCTGAGTGTTGGACTGTACAGATGGAGCAATGGTTAACTTGATGCTTCCTGTAGTGGTGCGCCTCATACCTCATACCAGCACGTCCAAGGACAGGGACATTTTACATGCTTCCAAAACTGCACAAACCTGGGAACCCAGGGAGACCAATCATTTAATGTTTTGGCACTCTCACCGAACAGATTTCTGGATAGGTGGAGGGCATCCTCAAACCCTTAATGAAGGATACAGCCAGCTACCTTCAGGATACTACAGACCTATTAAATAAACTATCCTCTATAGGTCCCCTTCCAAATGGAACCATCCTGGCCACCATGGATGTAGAATCCTTGTACTCCAACATCCCACACCAGGATGGTGTAAATGCCGATCCATTTTTTATGGCAAAGAAAGGTATGAATGCTGAAGCTGTAGTGAAACTCACAAAATTCATCCTCACCCACAATTCCTTCTCCTTTGGTGACTGCATCTATTTACAGCAGACTGGAACCGCAATGGGGAGAAAAATGGTGCCACAGTACGCTAATCTCTTCATGGCCAAGCTTGAGCGTGATTTCCTATCAACTGCACCACTACCGTTTCATTGACGATATCCTAATCATTTGGACTGGGTCTGAACAACTGCTGAAAACCTTCCATGAACAATTCAACCAGTTCCATCCCACCATCAACCTGATGCTCAATTACTCCTTCTCTGAAATAAATTCCCTAGACACAGTCATCAAGATACAGGACAACAAAATTGAGACATCATTGTATCGGAATACGATTGACCGCCCTACCTACCTAAGATGGGATAGCTTCCATCCTAAACACAAAGAACTCCATTGTTTACAGCCAGGCTATCAGATACCATCGCATATGCTCAGACCCTGCAGATAGAGACAAACACCTTGGGAGCCTCAAAAACACATTCTTGAGGCAAGGTAACCATCCAAGAACAGTTGAAAACCAAATTAACAGGGCCACGAGAATACTTAGATCAGAGTTATTAAAATACAATACCAAACAGGAGAACAATCGGGTGCCCCTGGTTGTCACATATAACCCACACCTGGAGATGCTGAGAGACATTACACGCAAATTACATCCACTACTGCAAAAAGGCAACTGTCTAAAATCCATATTTCCAGACCCCCCTCTCCTGTGCTATAGATAGCCACCAAACCTCAGGAACATGGTGATTAGCAGCTCACTGTCACCTCCAACTAACATAGGAACATTTCCATGCGGACAGAAGAGGTGTAAAACCTGCCCCCACATACTGACCACGGATAAAATAAAGATTCCGTCCTCTGCTCAACACTACAAGATCCCAGGTAACTTCACCTGCAGCACACCTAATGTCGTGTATTTAATAATGTATACCAAGTGTGCTGGGGGCCTGTATGTAGATGAGACAGGCCAGGCACTTAGGATGAGGATGAACTCATACAGACATACGATTAGAGAGCAGAGAATTGACCTCCCGGTGCCAAAACACTTCTGCAATCAAAATCATAATATCACCAATGATATGAAGATTCTGGTTTTAAGAGGAAATTTCAAAAACAAAAAAGATCGGAGGATATGGGAATTTAAACTCATGATGACCTTTGACACACTCCAAATGGGGTAAAACCAGTCACAGGGTTTTATGACGTTGTACAACAACTAGACACCACGTGACTGATCAAAGGAACCATAAACCCAGAGAATTTTCTAGCTTCCTGTAGTGTGATAATATATATATATATATATATTTGCCCATTTCTATCCTGTAGTCTATTGGTCATTTGGATGCCCTCCTTAGGAAATCCTTTGTACTGCACTGGGCTAGGCCAGCTGATATGCACAACCCATCAACCCGCTGACCAGCAATTAAAATGATTTTATCTCATTGACATGAATGGTCTCTTATTACGTACTAATCTCACCATAGCTAAGTTATGGCAATGAATTATGTATAAACCTTCAGCTGCATTAGAGGAGGATTATGCAGCAGTCTGTATAACGGCATGCAGTGTATTGGAACAGGTGTGCCTTGGCTGTAATAGGATCTTCTGTCTTCATTCCCTCAGCGTCATGGGATGCGTTCATGCTGTTTATGGGGGGAAACATGCTGGGATGTGATCAGTCCAAATGCTACCTAGAGGCTGGAGCAATTCACTGCTAAATAGCTGCATCTGTGGTTTCCAATGAGCTCTCTCTACAAGACAATAGATACACATAGCCGCCTGCTGAGAAAACCTGGATCTTGAAATTCATTGAGGCCGTTTGGCAACAAACAGTTAATTTGCTTCTTTTTAACCTTAACCACACAAAGGCAATGCAGTGATTTCTATGTGACAATTTCTGATATACTGTTTAAGTTGGATATTGCTTACCCCCAAAGTTTTTTTTTCGCAGATGTAATGTGCCAGCATCCTGAAGAACTAGAATACAAATGCATTTTATTCTTCACCTATATCCCTTGTTAAGGAAAGCCCAACCTCACCACTAAAGGTAAAGATTCAGTTTTCTCCCAAAATCCTGATCTTAAATACTCCATCGCTCTATCCATGGCGTAGCCTATCCATGGCAGGAGTAGCACTGCTACCCTTCAAGATAGTGATATTCTAATATCAGTAACATATTATAATTGTGATGTAACTGGGTTTACTAGTATAGGTAGATATCAGCATGGTCATTGTAACCAAATACAAAAGTATATACAAAAAAAAAAAAAAAAAAGCCATTCCCGCAAGTGAATATACAACATAGTGATTTCAGAATAACGGGAACACAACAGATTGCAGACTGATCCCATCATGTGGCCATTGGTACCACTGAAATATATTGTATGGTGGATCTGGATATTGTGGCCTATGTCATGAATGACTTGACTTACTGTACAGTTCTTAATATTATTGGCAGGATATTGCTGTTTATTGATGTTTCGAGCTGAAATGGTGAAAGAAATGGAAATATTGTACATTGTGATAGAGAGCATATGGTTTTTGATGCTGTAGATAATGTGATACTTAACATAGCTTTGCCCGACAAACAAACAAAGGAGCATGGCTGCAAGATAATAACAAGTGATGAAGAGCCGTGCGTAAATTGGGCCAGAACACGCCAAGTATAATGATCGGAGGGCTAGGAGAGGTGAGGGAACATAAAAAAACACTGTTACTTACCTCTCCTGGCTCCGGGAAGGCTTTGGGCCTACTTAGTGACGTCACATGGGCTGGGCTTGCATCCTTATGCATCGCGACGCAAGCGCGGCTCAAGTGACATCTCTTCCATCATTGAAGATGGCCGACATCAGCCGAGAGTGTGCCGGAGCCCAGGAAAGGTAAGCAACAGTGCTTTTTATGTTTGTATCCTCCCCTGAGTGGTGCACAATGGGGCATAATACAGTGTGAAGAGGCCACAACGGGGTATAATACTGTGTACAGGGAATACATTGGGGCATAATACTGTGTACAGGGGCCACATTTGGGCATAATACTGTGTGCAAGGGCCACTATGGGGCATAATACTGTGTGCAAAGGCCACTATGGGGCATAATACTGTGTCCAGGGGCCACTATGGGACATAATACTGTGTGCAGGGGCCACTATGGGGCATAATACTGTGTGCAGGGGCCACTATGCAACATAATACTGTGTGCAGTGGCCACTATGGAGCATAATATTGTGTGCAGGGGCCACTATGGGGCATAATACTGTGTGCAGGGGCCACTATGGGGCATAATACTGTGTGCAGAGGCCACTATGGGGCATAATATTGTGTGCAGGGGCCACTATGGGGCATAATACTGTGTGCAGGGGCCACTATGGGGCATAATATTGTGTGCAGGGGCCACTATGGAGCATAATACTGTATGCAGGGGCCACTATGGGGCATAATACTGTGTGCAGGGGCCACTATGCAACATAATATTGTGTGCAGTGGCCACTATGGAGCATAATATTGTGTGCAGGGACCACTATGGGGCATAATAGTGTATGTGGGGGGGAAGGTTGGTTGGTCGGGGTCTTCAGGGGTGCAGTTGGTTGGGAGGGTGTTAAGTTCCCCCTAAAATTTTTTCCCAATTTAAGCATTTAAGCAATGATGAAAAGATGATGTGAATAGAGGTAAAAGGGATAGTCATCTGGTTACAAACATGAGATTTTATTGAACTATGACCTCTGCTCAGTAGCCTTGGCCATAAGTTCAATTTCATCCAGAATAGGCCTCAGAAAATAATAAGAGAACGTGACTAGACTGCACTATAGCGCAATGTGACAAAACTGCTACTTGTTGGCTCAGGATGCGAGTCTTCGTACTGTAAGAAATCACTGTATTAAATATCCAGCGAGGTGATGTCACCTTGAATCACAGTTTGCCTTGCACAGATCTGTATGGCCTCTTTACAAAAAGCTGCGGCTTGTGAAACATTAATCAAATTATCAGGCTGAGATCTATACCCACTGAGTGTTTATAAGATTAGAAAGCTATTTTTGGTCCTGCGTTCCATTTAGCTCATGAATGCTATTTTGGTGCCAGACTGCCCTTAAGGTGCAGAAATTGTACAATGATAAATTCATTCATTATTCTCCCTTGGTTTCTTGGAATCGTTTTACCCTCCTTTTGTATCCCTTATAGATAACTGTAAAGATGATGTACAACCATGCTGTCAACTTTAAATCAACAGTATTAAAAGAAGCATTACATTCTTTTCTTAAAGTAAAAAAACTACTTGTTAACTGTAAGGTACATAGCTGAAAGCAAGATATGTTCAGGATACTTGTCAGCATATGGCCTGAAGACTTTCATTTAAAGAGGACCTTTCACCATATCTGGGCACATGCAGTGTTATATACTGCCAGAAAGCTGACAGTGCGCTGAATTCAGCGCACTGTTGGCTTTCCCGATCCGTGCCCGGTGTAAAGCGCTATCGGTCCCGGTACCGTAGCACTTTACAGTCAGAAGGGCGTTTCTGACCATTAGCCAGAGACGTCCTTCTGCCTCGCGGCGCCAATCGCGCTGTGCTGTGGAGCCGGGAGGAACGCCCCCTCCCTCTCCTGATAATGCTAGTCTACGGACGAGCTGTGTGAGCAGAGGGAGGGGGCGTTCCTCCCGGCTCCACAGCACAGCGCGATTGGCGCCGCGAGGCAGAAGGACGTCTCTGGCTAATGGTCAGAAACGCCCTTCTGACCATAGAAGAGCTACGGTACCGGGCCGTAAGCTCTTCACACCGGGCACAGATCGGGAAAGCCGACAGTGCGCTGAATTCAGCGCACTGTCAGCTTTCTGGCAGTATATAGAACTGCCTGTGCCCGGATATGGTGAAAGGTCCTCTTTAACTCTATGACAAATATAATACCAAATAACAAAACAGAACAGTTTATTCTGTAGCAATAACCCTTTCACATAGTCAGTCCTTCCATAGATAAGGCCGTTCTAATTCTCTACCCCGATGCTTCTGCAAAACAAGTACTTTTCTAGTATAAGGGTATTATCCAAGATATTTATTGCTTGACGTGCCCAATGTTCTCTGTTTATACTTAGCTGTTTCTTCTTTCTTTTCTATGAAGAGAAAGCTCTTATCAGAAGTTAGGGCCATGTCTTGTGCACTATGTATGCAATTTTAAAGGGTTGTCAAATAAAAGAAAAAAATTATATCCAGCTGCAAATGCATTGGTGATGGAGTCTGGCTCTCAACAGTCTGTCTGGTCTCTGTTTATAGGATAGATAGCATATGAGAGCTTCAGACCATCATTATGTCACTGGCATCAAGGCTACCATCACTGAGCAACAGTGCCAAAAATACGGCATGTGAACACCGCACTATTGATTGGGTACAGTGGTCACATGCTGTTTAAATTTATATATATACATATATACTGTGTGCAGCAGAGCTCTGTGTGTATATGTTCTGTGTGTGCAGCATAGATGTGTGTATAGTGTGTGCACCAGAAATGTGTGGGTATAATGTATGTATGTTTACTGTGCATGCCGCACAGCTGAGCTGCAGGGCTGTGGGTATCTATGTGTACTAAGTATGCAGCAGAGCTGTGGGTGTCTATGTGTAGTAAGTATGCTGCAGAGCTGTGGGTGTCTATGTGTAGTAAGTATGCAGCAGAGCTGTGGGTGTCTATGTCTACTAAGTATGCAGCAGAGCTGTGGGTGTCTGTGTAGTAAGTATGCAGCAGAGCTGTGGGTGTCTATATGTACTAAGTATGCAGCAGAGCTGTGGGTGTCTATGTGTAGTAAGTATGCAGCAGAGCTGTGGGTGTCTATGTGTACTAAGTATGCAGCAGAGCTGTGGGTGTCTATGTGTAGTAAGTATGCAGCAGAGCTGTGGGTGTCTATATGTAGTAAGTATGCAGCAGAGCTGTGGGTGTCTATGTGTACTAAGTATGCAGCAGAGCTGTGGGTGTCTATGTCTACTAATTATGCTGCAGAGCTGTGGGTGTCTATGTGTAGTAAGTATGCAGCAGAGCTGTGGGTGTCTATGTGTAGTAAGTATGCAGCAGAGCTATGGGTGTCTATGTGTAGTAAGTATGCAGCAGAGCTGTGGGTGTCTATATGTACTAAGTATGCAGCAGAGCTGTGGGTGTCTATGTGTAGTAAGTATGCAGCAGAGCTGTGGGTGTCTATATGTACTAAGTATGCAGCAGAGCTGTGGGTGTCTATGTGTACTAAGTATGCTGCAGAGCTGTGGGTGTCTATATGTACTAAGTATGCAGCAGAGCTGTGGGTATCTATGTGTGCTAAGTATGCTGCAGAGCTGTGGGTGTCTATATGTACTAAGTATGCAGCAGAGCTGTGGGTGTCTATGTCTACTAAGTATGCTGCAGAGCTGTGGGTGTCTATGTGTAGTAAGTATGCAGCAGAGCTGTGGGTGTCTATATGTACTAAGTATGCAGCAGAGCTGTGGGTGTCTATGTGTAGTAAGTATGCAGCAGAGCTGTGGGTGTCTATATGTAATAAGTATGCAGCAGAGCTGTGGGTGTCTATGTGTACTAAGTATGCTGCAGAGCTGTGGGTGTCTATATGTACTAAGTATGCAGCAGAGCTGTGGGTATCTATGTGTGCTAAGTATGCTGCAGAGCTGTGGGTGTCTATATGTACTAAGTATGCAGCAGAGCTGTGGGTGTCTATGTCTACTAAATATGCTGCAGAGCTGTGGGTGTCTATGTGTAGTAAGTATGCAGCAGAGCTGTGGGTGTCTATATGTACTAAGTATGCAGCAGAGCTGTGGGTGTCTATGTGTAGTAAGTATGCAGCAGAGCTGTGGGTGTCTATATGTACTAAGTATGCAGCAGAGCTGTGGGTGTCTATGTGTACTAAGTATGCTGCAGAGCTGTGGGTGTCTATATGTACTAAGTATGCAGCAGAGCTGTGGGTATCTATGTGTGCTAAGTATGCTGCAGAGCTGTGGGTGTCTATATGTACTAAGTATGCAGCAGAGCTGTGGGTGTCTATGTCTACTAAGTATGCTGCAGAGCTGTGGGTGTCTATGTGTAGTAAGTATGCAGCAGAGCTGTGGGTGTCTATATGTAGTAAGTATGCAGCAGAGCTGTGGGTGTCTATGTGTAGTAAGTATGCAGTAGAGCTGTGAGTGTCTATGTCTACTAATTATGCTGCAGAGCTGTGGGTGTCTATGTGTACTAAGTATGCAGCAGAGCTGTGGGTGTCTATGTGTAGTAAGTATGCAGCAGAGCTGTGGGTGTCTATGTGTAGTAAGTATGCAGCAGAGCTGTGGGTGTCTATGTGTACTAAGTATGCAGCAGAGCTGTGGGTGTCTATATATACTAAGTATGCAGCAGAGCTGTGGGTGTCTATGTGTACTAAGTATGCTGCAGAGCTGTGGGTGTCTATGTGTAGTAAGTATGCAGCAGAGCTGTGGGTGTCTATGTGTACTAAGTATACAGCAGAGCTGTGGGTGTCTATGTGTAGTAAGTATGCAGCAGAGCTGTGGGTGTCTATGTGTACTAAGTATGCAGGAGAGCTGTGGGTGTCTATGTGTAGTAAGTATGCAGCAGAGCTGTGGGTGTCTATATGTACTAAGTATGCAGCAGAGCTGTGGGTGTCTATGTCTACTAATTATGCTGCAGAGCTGTGGGTGTCTATGTGTACTAAGTATGCAGCAGAGCTGTGGGTGTCTATGTGTAGTAAGTATGCAGCAGAGCTGTGGGTGTCTATATGTACTAAGTATGCAGCAGAGCTGTGAGTGTCTATGTGTATTAAGTATGCTGCAGAGCTGTGGGTGTCTATGTGTAGTAAGTATGCAGCAGAGCTGTGGGTGTCTATGTCTACTAATTATGCAGCAGAGCTGTGGGTGTCTATGTGTACTAAGTATGCAGCAGAGCTGTGGGTGTCTATGTGTAGTAAGTATGCAGCAGAGCTGTGGGTGTCTATATGTACTAAGTATGCAGCAGAGCTGTGGGTGTCTATGTCTACTAAGTATGCAGCAGAGCTGTGGGTGTCTATGTGTAGTAAGTATGCAGCAGAGCTGTGGGTGTCTATATGTACTAAGTATGCAGCAGAGCTGTGGGTGTCTATGTGTACTAAGTATGCTGCAGAGCTATGGGTGTCTATGTGTAGTAAGTATGCAGCAGAGCTGTGGGTGTCTATGTGTACTAAGTATGCAGCAGAGCTGTGGGTGTCTATGTCTACTAAATATGCTGCAGAGCTGTGGGTGTCTATGTGTACTAAGTATGCAGCAGAGCTGTGGGTGTCTATGTGTACTAAGTATGCAGCAGAGCTGTGGGTGTCTATGTGTAGTAAGTATGCAGCAGAGCTGTGGGTGTCTATGTCTACTAAGTATGCTGCAGAGCTGTGGGTGTCTATGTGTACTAAGTATGCAGCAGAGCTGTGGGTGTCTATGTGTACTAAGTATGCTGCAGAGCTGTGGGTGTCTATATGTACTAAGTATGCAGCAGAGCTGTGGGTATCTATGTGTGCTAAGTATGCTGCAGAGCTGTGGGTGTCTATATGTACTAAGTATGCAGCAGAGCTGTGGGTGTCTATGTCTACTAAGTATGCTGCAGAGCTGTGGGTGTCTATGTGTAGTAAGTATGCAGCAGAGCTGTGGGTGTCTATATGTACTAAGTATGCAGCAGAGCTGTGGGTGTCTATGTGTAGTAAGTATGCAGCAGAGCTGTGGGTGTCTATATGTAATAAGTATGCAGCAGAGCTATGGGTGTCTATGTGTACTAAGTATGCTGCAGAGCTGTGGGTGTCTATATGTACTAAGTATGCAGCAGAGCTGTGGGTATCTATGTGTGCTAAGTATGCTGCAGAGCTGTGGGTGTCTATATGTACTAAGTATGCAGCAGAGCTGTGGGTGTCTATGTCTACTAAATATGCTGCAGAGCTGTGGGTGTCTATGTGTAGTAAGTATGCAGCAGAGCTGTGGGTGTCTATATGTACTAAGTATGCAGCAGAGCTGTGGGTGTCTATGTGTAGTAAGTATGCAGCAGAGCTGTGGGTGTCTATATGTACTAAGTATGCAGCAGAGCTGTGGGTGTCTATGTGTACTAAGTATGCTGCAGAGCTGTGGGTGTCTATATGTACTAAGTATGCAGCAGAGCTGTGGGTATCTATGTGTGCTAAGTATGCTGCAGAGCTGTGGGTGTCTATATGTACTAAGTATGCAGCAGAGCTGTGGGTGTCTATGTCTACTAAGTATGCTGCAGAGCTGTGGGTGTCTATGTGTAGTAAGTATGCAGCAGAGCTGTGGGTGTCTATATGTAGTAAGTATGCAGCAGAGCTGTGGGTGTCTATGTGTAGTAAGTATGCAGTAGAGCTGTGGGTGTCTATGTCTACTAATTATGCTGCAGAGCTGTGGGTGTCTATGTGTACTAAGTATGCAGCAGAGCTGTGGGTGTCTATGTGTAGTAAGTATGCAGCAGAGCTGTGGGTGTCTATGTGTAGTAAGTATGCAGCAGAGCTGTGGGTGTCTATGTGTCCTAAGTATGCAGCAGAGCTGTGGGTGTCTATATATACTAAGTATGCAGCAGAGCTGTGGGTGTCTATGTGTACTAAGTATGCTGCAGAGCTGTGGGTGTCTATGTGTAGTAAGTATGCAGCAGAGCTGTGGGTGTCTATGTGTACTAAGTATGCAGCAGAGCTGTGGGTGTCTATGTGTAGTAAGTATGCAGCAGAGCTGTGGGTGTCTATGTCTACTAAGTATGCTGCAGAGCTGTGGGTGTCTATGTGTACTAAGTATGCAGCAGAGCTGTGGGTGTCTATGTGTACTAAGTATGCTGCAGAGCTGTGGGTGTCTATATGTACTAAGTATGCAGCAGAGCTGTGGGTATCTATGTGTGCTAAGTATGCTGCAGAGCTGTGGGTGTCTATATGTACTAAGTATGCAGCAGAGCTGTGGGTGTCTATGTCTACTAAGTATGCTGCAGAGCTGTGGGTGTCTATGTGTAGTAAGTATGCAGCAGAGCTGTGGGTGTCTATATGTACTAAGTATGCAGCAGAGCTGTGGGTGTCTATGTGTAGTAAGTATGCAGCAGAGCTGTGGGTGTCTATATGTAATAAGTATGCAGCAGAGCTATGGGTGTCTATGTGTACTAAGTATGCTGCAGAGCTGTGGGTGTCTATATGTACTAAGTATGCAGCAGAGCTGTGGGTATCTATGTGTGCTAAGTATGCTGCAGAGCTGTGGGTGTCTATATGTACTAAGTATGCAGCAGAGCTGTGGGTGTCTATGTCTACTAAATATGCTGCAGAGCTGTGGGTGTCTATGTGTAGTAAGTATGCAGCAGAGCTGTGGGTGTCTATATGTACTAAGTATGCAGCAGAGCTGTGGGTGTCTATGTGTAGTAAGTATGCAGCAGAGCTGTGGGTGTCTATATGTACTAAGTATGCAGCAGAGCTGTGGGTGTCTATGTGTACTAAGTATGCTGCAGAGCTGTGGGTGTCTATATGTACTAAGTATGCAGCAGAGCTGTGGGTATCTATGTGTGCTAAGTATGCTGCAGAGCTGTGGGTGTCTATATGTACTAAGTATGCAGCAGAGCTGTGGGTGTCTATGTCTACTAAGTATGCTGCAGAGCTGTGGGTGTCTATGTGTAGTAAGTATGCAGCAGAGCTGTGGGTGTCTATATGTAGTAAGTATGCAGCAGAGCTGTGGGTGTCTATGTGTAGTAAGTATGCAGTAGAGCTGTGGGTGTCTATGTCTACTAATTATGCTGCAGAGCTGTGGGTGTCTATGTGTACTAAGTATGCAGCAGAGCTGTGGGTGTCTATGTGTAGTAAGTATGCAGCAGAGCTGTGGGTGTCTATGTGTAGTAAGTATGCAGCAGAGCTGTGGGTGTCTATGTGTCCTAAGTATGCAGCAGAGCTGTGGGTGTCTATATATACTAAGTATGCAGCAGAGCTGTGGGTGTCTATGTGTACTAAGTATGCTGCAGAGCTGTGGGTGTCTATGTGTAGTAAGTATGCAGCAGAGCTGTGGGTGTCTATGTGTACTAAGTATGCAGCAGAGCTGTGGGTGTCTATGTGTAGTAAGTATGCAGCAGAGCTGTGGGTGTCTATGTGTACTAAGTATGCAGGAGAGCTGTGGGTGTCTATGTGTAGTAAGTATGCAGCAGAGCTGTGGGTGTCTATATGTACTAAGTATGCAGCAGAGCTGTGGGTGTCTATGTCTACTAATTATGCTGCAGAGCTGTGGGTGTCTATGTGTACTAAGTATGCAGCAGAGCTGTGGGTGTCTATGTGTAGTAAGTATGCAGCAGAGCTGTGGGTGTCTATATGTACTAAGTATGCAGCAGAGCTGTGAGTGTCTATGTGTATTAAGTATGCTGCAGAGCTGTGGGTGTCTATGTGTAGTAAGTATGCAGCAGAGCTGTGGGTGTCTATGTCTACTAATTATGCAGCAGAGCTGTGGGTGTCTATGTGTACTAAGTATGCAGCAGAGCTGTGGGTGTCTATGTGTAGTAAGTATGCAGCAGAGCTGTGGGTGTCTATATGTACTAAGTATGCAGCAGAGCTGTGGGTGTCTATGTCTACTAATTATGCTGCAGAGCTGTGGGTGTCTATGTGTACTAAGTATGCAGCAGAGCTGTGGGTGTCTATGTGTAGTAAGTATGCAGCAGAGCTGTGGGTGTCTATATGTACTAAGTATGCAGCAGAGCTGTGAGTGTCTATGTGTATTAAGTATGCTGCAGAGCTGTGGGTGTCTATGTGTAGTAAGTATGCAGCAGAGCTGTGGGTGTCTATGTCTACTAATTATGCAGCAGAGCTGTGGGTGTCTATGTGTACTAAGTATGCAGCAGAGCTGTGGGTGTCTATGTGTAGTAAGTATGCAGCAGAGCTGTGGGTGTCTATATGTACTAAGTATGCAGCAGAGCTGTGGGTGTCTATGTCTACTAAGTATGCAGCAGAGCTGTGGGTGTCTATGTGTAGTAAGTATGCAGCAGAGCTGTGGGTGTCTATATGTAGTAAGTATGCAGCAGAGCTGTGGGTGTCTATGTGTAGTAAGTATGCAGTAGAGCTGTGGGTGTCTATGTCTACTAATTATGCTGCAGAGCTGTGGGTGTCTATGTGTACTAAGTATGCAGCAGAGCTGTGGGTGTCTATGTGTAGTAAGTATGCAGCAGAGCTGTGGGTGTCTATATGTAGTAAGTATGCAGCAGAGCTGTGGGTGTCTATGTGTAGTAAGTATGCAGTAGAGCTGTGGGTGTCTATGTCTACTAATTATGCTGCAGAGCTGTGGGTGTCTATGTGTACTAAGTATGCAGCAGAGCTGTGGGTGTCTATGTGTAGTAAGTATGCAGCAGAGCTGTGGGTGTCTATGTGTAGTAAGTATGCAGCGGAGCTGTGGGTGTCTATGTGTCCTAAGTATGCAGCAGAGCTGTGGGTGTCTATATATACTAAGTATGCAGCAGAGCTGTGGGTGTCTATGTGTACTAAGTATGCTGCAGAGCTGTGGGTGTCTATGTGTAGTAAGTATGCAGCAGAGCTGTGGGTGTCTATGTGTACTAAGTATGCAGCAGAGCTGTGGGTGTCTATGTGTAGTAAGTATGCAGCAGAGCTGTGGGTGTCTATGTGTACTAAGTATGCAGGAGAGCTGTGGGTGTCTATGTGTAGTAAGTATGCAGCAGAGCTGTGGGTGTCTATATGTACTAAGTATGCAGCAGAGCTGTGGGTGTCTATGTCTACTAATTATGCTGCAGAGCTGTGGGTGTCTATGTGTACTAAGTATGCAGCAGAGCTGTGGGTGTCTATGTGTAGTAAGTATGCAGCAGAGCTGTGGGTGTCTATATGTACTAAGTATGCAGCAGAGCTGTGAGTGTCTATGTGTATTAAGTATGCTGCAGAGCTGTGGGTGTCTATGTGTAGTAAGTATGCAGCAGAGCTGTGGGTGTCTATGTCTACTAATTATGCAGCAGAGCTGTGGGTGTCTATGTGTACTAAGTATGCAGCAGAGCTGTGGGTGTCTATGTGTAGTAAGTATGCAGCAGAGCTGTGGGTGTCTATATGTACTAAGTATGCAGCAGAGCTGTGGGTGTCTATGTCTACTAAGTATGCAGCAGAGCTGTGGGTGTCTATGTGTAGTAAGTATGCAGCAGAGCTGTGGGTGTCTATATGTACTAAGTATGCAGCAGAGCTGTGGGTGTCTATGTGTACTAAGTATGCTGCAGAGCTATGGGTGTCTATGTGTAGTAAGTATGCAGCAGAGCTGTGGGTGTCTATGTGTACTAAGTATGCAGCAGAGCTGTGGGTGTCTATGTCTACTAATTATGCTGCAGAGCTGTGGGTGTCTATGTGTACTAAGTATGCAGCAGAGCTGTGGGTGTCTATGTGTACTAAGTATGCAGCAGAGCTGTGGGTGTCTATGTGTAGTAAGTATGCAGCAGAGCTGTGGGTGTCTATGTCTACTAAGTATGCTGCAGAGCTGTGGGTGTCTATGTGTACTAAGTATGCAGCAGAGCTGTGGGTGTCTATATGTACTAAGTATGCAGCAGAGCTGTGGGTGTCTATATGTACTAAGTATGCTGCAGAGCTGTGGGTGTCTATGTGTACTAAGTATGCAGCAGAGCTGTGGGTGTCTATGTGTACTAAGTATGCTGCAGAGCTGTGGGTGTCTATGTGTACTAAGTATGCAGCAGAGCTGTGGGTGTCTATGTGTACTAAGTATGCAGCAGAGCTGTGGGTGTCTATATGTACTAAGTATGCAGCAGAGCTGTGGGTGTCTATATGTACTAAGTATGCTGCAGAGCTGTGGGTGTCTATGTGTACTAAGTATGCAGCAGAGCTGTGGGTGTCTATGTGTACTAAGTATGCTGCAGAGCTGTGGGTGTCTATGTGTAGTAAGTATGCAGCAGAGCTGTGGGTGTCTATGTGTACTAAGTATGCAGCAGAGCTGTGGGTGTCTATGTCTACTAATTATGCTGCAGAGCTGTGGGTGTATATGTGTACTAAGTATGCAGCAGAGCTGTGGGTGTCTATGTGTACTAAGTATGCAGCAGAGCTGTGGGTGTCTATGTGTAGTAAGTATGCAGCAGAGCTGTGGGTGTCTATGTCTACTAAGTATGCTGCAGAGCTGTGGGTGTCTATGTGTAGTAAGTATGCAGCAGAGCTGTGGGTGTCTATGTCTACTAAGTATGCTGCAGAGCTGTGGGTGTCTATATGTACTAAGTATGCTGCAGAGCTGTGGGTGTCTATGTGTACTAAGTATGCAGCAGAGCTGTGGGTGTCTATATGTACTAAGTATGCAGCAGAGCTGTGGGTGTCTATATGTACTAAGTATGCAGCAGAGCTGTGGGTGTCTATGTGTACTAAGTATGCAGCAGAGCTGTGGGTGTCTATGTCTACTAAGTATGCTGCAGAGCTGTGGGTGTCTATGTCTACTAAGTATGCAGCAGAGCTGTGGGTGTCTATGTGTACTAAGTATGCAGCAGAGCTGTGGGTGTCTATATGTACTAAGTATGCAGCAGAGCTGTGGGTGTCTATATGTACTAAGTATGCTGCAGAGCTGTGGGTGTCTATGTGTACTAAGTATGCAGCAGAGCTGTGGGTGTCTATGTGTACTAAGTATGCTGCAGAGCTGTGGGTGTCTATGTGTAGTAAGTATGCAGCAGAGC
This sequence comes from Leptodactylus fuscus, assembly GCF_031893055.1. Classification (NCBI taxonomy): domain Eukaryota; kingdom Metazoa; phylum Chordata; class Amphibia; order Anura; family Leptodactylidae; genus Leptodactylus; species Leptodactylus fuscus. Next base: position 78,154,117 of record NC_134266.1, read on the forward strand.
TGTGGGTGTCTATGTGTACTAAGTATGCAGCAGAGCTGTGGGTGTCTATGTCTACTAATTATGCTGCAGAGCTGTGGGTGTATATGTGTACTAAGTATGCAGCAGAGCTGTGGGTGTCTATGTGTACTAAGTATGCAGCAGAGCTGTGGGTGTCTATGTGTAGTAAGTATGCAGCAGAGCTGTGGGTGTCTATGTCTACTAAGTATGCTGCAGAGCTGTGGGTGTCTATGTGTAGTAAGTATGCAGCAGAGCTGTGGGTGTCTATGTCTACTAAGTATGCTGCAGAGCTGTGGGTGTCTATATGTACTAAGTATGCTGCAGAGCTGTGGGTGTCTATGTGTACTAAGTATGCAGCAGAGCTGTGGGTGTCTATATGTACTAAGTATGCAGCAGAGCTGTGGGTGTCTATATGTACTAAGTATGCAGCAGAGCTGTGGGTGTCTATGTGTACTAAGTATGCAGCAGAGCTGTGGGTGTCTATGTCTACTAAGTATGCTGCAGAGCTGTGGGTGTCTATGTGTACTAAGTATGCAGCAGAGCTGTGGGTGTCTATGTGTACTAAGTATGCAGCAGAGCTGTGGGTGTCTATATGTACTAAGTATGCAGCAGAGCTGTGGGTGTCTATATGTACTAAGTATGCTGCAGAGCTGTGGGTGTCTATGTGTACTAAGTATGCAGCAGAGCTGTGGGTGTCTATGTGTACTAAGTATGCTGCAGAGCTGTGGGTGTCTATGTGTACTAAGTATGCAGCAGAGCTGTGGGTGTCTATGTGTAGTAAGTATGCTGCAGGGCTGTGTTCATCCCCTGTGTGTGTATACAACAAAGCCTAACTGAACTAGAGCAGATTCATAGAAGGGTGACCACAGTAATTAAAGGAAATGTGCGGGGACTGGTAATTTACTTACCTGTCCCACATTATCTGAAGCAGTCTTCAGCCTCCTAGGTTTCTCTGCCTCTTCCTACACTGATCTCACAGGTAATTATCCATACCATGAGAACTGACTTTATTATGGTTATTCATTACCTGTGACATTAGGGAAGGAAGGAGCACAGAGCCACCTGGAAGGTTGAACGTCCCTTTGGGTTAAAAGATCCAGGGATTGTGAGTGACATTATTATTATTATTGTTTATTTATATAGCACCATTAATTCCATAGTGCTTTACAATTGGGGGTTACATACAATACACAGAATATACAGGTAGATACAATGCTAACAATGACCGATTGGCACAGTGGGGTAGAGGGCCCTGCCCGCGAGGGCTTACAATCTATGACATGGCCAGAACCCCCAGATCCATCATCTGCAATAACCTGGGAAAATAAATAAATTGCCAATCCCCTGACAATCCCTTTAAGGAGATCTGTGGATTTGAGTGCAAAGACCAGTTACCAAAATTGGCATTGTTCAGTTTGGATAAAAGATGGCTTAAGAGCAACCTATTTACAGTGTACAAATATGATGGATAAAATGAATGGACAATATAGAGCTCTTTCCACTGATCTCTTTATGCCTAGACTGAAACTGTAGTAAAGGGGCGCCTTCTACATCTAGAGGAAAAAAGGTTTTACCAATTTATGTTATTGGCTTTTTACAATAAGAGCAATGACATTATGGGATTCACTGCCACAGGAGATGGTGATGGATGATGAATTGTATAAATTCAAGAGAGGCCTGAGTGGGTTAGTAAGTTGATCCAGGGACTTGGTCCAATTGTCACATATGGAGTTGTGAAGAAATTTTTTCCTATGATGGGTCAATTTGCATCCACCTCAATTTGGTTGGATTATAGGCTGGACTTCATGGACTTTTGAATTTATACAAACTTATCTACTATATTACTATTTCATTTTTTGGGGGTGGGGGTATCAGTGGTCAGACTTCCATGATCAGGTATGTATCCTATGGATAGCATGTAAATCCCAAATGTAAAGCACCATGGAATTAATGGTGCTATATAAATAAACAATAATAATAATAATAATAATAATAATAATAATAATAATAATAATAATAAAACACTACACATGGAATAACCCGTTCAAGGGACTGAGTAGAATACTGGAAAACTGGCAGCAGTATGAATGAACAAAAAAAAAGCCCATAAAATACAGACAATCTTGCCTTTATGTTGACTTTGAGGAAGGGACTTGTAATAACATAACATGCCATAGTCAGAATAGTATAAGCTTGCAGTAGTTAATAGCTATCAAACAATGGCGTAACTGCCGTAGTAGCAGTGGTAGCAGCTGCCACAGGGCCCAGGACATTAGGGGCCAGGCGACAGCCACTACCCCTGCAGGTTTTTATTTCCTTAATAGGCTCTTAATATCTCCACACCCTCAAGGGCCCCATACCTTCCCTACCATAAGTAGAAGATCGGCAGTAGACAAATCACTGCTAGATGCAGGGCTGCAGATGCTTCTTGTAAAAGCTTCCGCACACAGCAGCTTCCTGTTCCGCCCCTCCCCCTCCTCAGTATCGGACTGTGAGGGGAGACATCCTGTGCGATGTATCTGCTCTCTTCACTGCTAGACAGAGCTGCACAGCCACATGTAAGTATATTTTTGGGATAAAATATGTATAGATGTGCATATGTGTTTACATTATATGTCCTATATACTGTGTGAGTCCTGTATGTGTGTACATAGGTGTGTGTATATGTTGTATATGAATGTATGTGTGTGAGTGGATGTGTATATGTGTAAGTATATACAGCATATCAATGTCTATCTATCTATCTATCTATCTATCTATCTATCTATCTATCTATCTATCTATCTATCATCTCCTCTATCTATCTATCTATCTATCTATCTATCTATCTATCTATCTATCTATCTATCTATCTATCTATCTATCAGTGTCCGACAGGTAGTGTCCGCTCCTAGTGTCCGCTCAAAATCTGGCACGGACATTAGGAGCGGACACTAGCTGTGTCCGTGACACCTGTCATTTATTTAAATGGTGATTGGGTGCGTTCTTTTGCACTCCGTGCCCTTCCTTCACTGTCTGCATGTAAAGATGTCCGACTTTTCAAGCGGACAGAAAAACCCTACATGTCAGGTCCGTGCCAGATTTTGAACGGACACTAGGAGCGGACACTACCTGTCGGACACAGATGGTAGTGTGAACGCCCCCTAACTCTCTATGTAATATCTATCTATCTATCTATCTATCTATCTATCTATCTATCTATCTATCTATCTATCTATCCATCCATCCATCCATCCATCCATCTATCTATCTGTATTTGCTTCTATACATGTCTACCATTATACATACTAGAATTGTATTTTATAATGTGATGTTTAGGCCCGGTTCACATCTGCGTTCAGGTTTCTGTTCGTGGAGTTGGCTTGGGACCCCCCAAACAGAAACCTATACGCATTAAAAAGCGGTTACTTTCAGGGTCTCCAATTATTATACTCTGGGGTCTTTTCAGACCCCAGAGTATAATAATTGTTCATGGGTGTTCATTATGGGGCATAATGGTGTGTAGGGGCCACTATGGGGCATAATAGAGCATGCAGGAATGCGGTGGAGGTCGGTCGGTCGAGGTCTTTAGTGTCAGTCAGGAAGGGGGGGGGCCCATGTCAAAAGTTCGCCATGGGGCCCCTGCCATTCCTAGTTACGCCACTGCTGTCAAATCTCATTTACGTGCACTAAAATGGCTGCACATATGCATCTTTGGCAGCACGTAACCTTCTGTTTATACAGCTCACCTCATAAAACCCGCTGAGCAGCACAGAACAAGCTGAACTTTGCTTTGAAGTCACACACAGAGGATGTTCTGCCCTTTTTGACAACCCAGTGAAAATGTATGTGTAGGTTAGACTATTACTGGTTAGCCTAGCAAACACCTTTAATTCTCAGATTCATTTTCCATGAGACAGAAAGTGGCGTAACCCTTCAGTGGCCATGTGACGGCCATAGAGGTAGTGTGTAGTGTATGGCCTGTACACGCCGCAGGGTATGTTCGCTGTAAGCATAAAGGGTGAGCTCTTTGTAACCTTATTTGGACACGCCAGTTGTGTGTGTCAGGGGTCTGGCATATGAGAGCTGCGGCTGTTTACAGCTATGGTATACACACAGAGGGCAACACAGCGAACTTCATCAGATAAACTACAAAAGCACTTTCAGAGTTTCCACTCTTCTTGTAACAGTGCACGCTTGTCATTCCCGATTCAGGCACTTTGTACTGTGTATTATGGAAGTCTGTGAACAATGTTAACACAGAAAGGTCTGCTTTATTCACACACTTACTTTTTCGAGTCCTCTGCCACAATTCCTGTTTAACCTCAGTGAAATCATAGACATTAAACATTAAATAAAATTACACGAATTGGGATTTTGGCATTGATGCGGTTGTAAAGTTCAAGCTAGGCTACTTGCATTTTAAGCCCTTGTTCACATCAGCCTTTATATTCCATCCGGGGGAGTCCGCATGAGGACCCTCCGAACGGAATATCAAATGCAATTGCAAGCGCTGTGAAGTAAAAGCACACAGAGCCCAGACTATAGTCCGTGTGCTTGCCGCGCGCTGCCTGCAAGATTGTGAACTACTTTCCTGTCCGCAAGATCCCTGCAGAGATCTGGCAGTAAGCACATGGACCCCATTATAGTCTATGGGGTCCGTGTGCTTTTACTGCACCAGCGCTGGTGCTTATTCAGCACTGGTGCTGGTTCTTATTTGGTATTTCGTTCAGGAGGGTCCTCATGCGGAATCCCCCGGACTTAATCCAAACACTGATGTGAACAAGGGGTAAGATTTTAGCGATGATCAGGGAAAGGGAAGGATGGCGTTTTTATTTTTCTCTTGGTAAAGTTGCTCTTTTGATGGCTTATTGAAATATATCCCTTAGGCTGAAGCCCATATTGCAAAAATGGAATGTTTTACAATACCTGTACAGTGCATACAATTCTTGCTCATCCCATACACACAAAAAACAAGAAAAACTGCTTTCTCAAAGACATCGCATTTTTGAAAGTTGCAGTATGTCAATAATACCTGCAGAAACACTGGCGTTTTCCCTATAGGTATAATAAGGGCAGGCAGACTACAGAGAAAACTCAATAAAAAAAAGCTGCAGAAGAACGTGTTGTGTTTCCACTATGTTTTTTTCTGCAGCCTTTTTTTTTTTGCTGGGTTTTGCTACACAGAGGCCTTAGCATTCGAGATATTTTCCCAGAAATAGTATTCTAGTTAAAATAACCCATCATTGTACAATGGCTTCCAAGATATTCCAGGAAACATGTGAGAATACACCTGCTGTTTATATGAATAGTCTTTACTCAGTGTGTCAGGGTGGACTGGACGCACATGCTCAGTCTTGCATCTCTTTCTGCTCCACATGATATGCAGAGGGGTCCCTGCTGTTGTGAGCTGGATGCTTCTGGAGTTTATCTATTTGTCAATGGCAATACCGAGCAAGTGCAATTTCAGTAACCCTGCCTCGCTTTATTATGACTTATGACAAGCAGAGAAGACATTGCATCTTCAGAAGCAGTTAGCAATCCCTCTGAATATTTGTTGTAGCAGAAACAGATACAAGACTGAGCATGTATACCCACTTTGCACATTTATTGAGGTGGACACAGAAAAAGGCTATTCATAGAAACAGTAGATGGCGCTCTTTGAACAAATATCTGAGGATATTTCCTTACAATTTTCAAGACCTAGCACCTAATATAACATGGCAGCTTCCCATAGCAACAGCATATCATCCCAAATTCTAAAGCAATGAAAGCTGATCATCTGGATCACATGAGTCTGAAATGGGTTATCCTGTTCCTATTTACATCTGATAAATTCACTTTATATACCTGATATGCAATTCTAACTATGGCCGTATTCATATTTTGGACAAGCTCTTTAGAAGGGTTGCTCAGTTTATATATAATCTATTCTATACAGTGGGGAGGAGGGATATATGCTACTTACTAATACATCATGTTCTGCTTTATTGCATTTTATGACATTTTTCCTGGTTAGCCAGGTTTTCTTCTCAGACTTATGCCCAAAATGGTCACTGATAGGACATGGTGTGATTCCAGGGTCAGGAAACTAGAACAGACCTCTCCACTGATAGCCATTTACTATGGAACCTTCAACTCTACACACAATGGGATAGCCAATTGGGAAAAGAACTCCAAACAGCTCTTAAAATCTCATGTATATAAATCAGATGAAAGAAATTTGCTTTCCGATATAGTCTTGTTCTCAGAAATGGTTTGTGGTTTTGTCAAAATAGAAGCCGTGGTCAGATGACAAATATGAGGATCTTTTTCCCTTCTCTAACAATGGTTTCCTAATTACCTCGCAACAGCAAAGTTAACAGAGGACCCACAGATCTGATGATGGGCAGTTTCGCTTCTTGAATACATTACATGAAGAGTACAAAATTTGCAAAATTGCGAAATTGATGTTTACAATCACAATCTTAAGGTATAAAAAAGGCTAACTGCATAGTAATTTCACGAGTGCTGCCTACACCTCGGTGATATCATACAGTCTGGTCTACTGCGTGGCTTCACGTTTTCCTGTTTCATGTCTTTGTATTACATTTTAGGAGACAAACCTTCTCTGAATTCACTCCTACGTCAATAAGCCTAACAAAATATGGATTGGATCCTGTCCTTGTCACTAAGTATACAGCTTCAAGATACACACTTATCTATCCAAATAAGGTATATTCAGCACTGGAAAACAAAAATCTCTGATAATACCTAAGATGTTCTTTATTTTACAGGACAATGACTATCTTGGCTATTATTAGCTGGTAACTTTCAACATTAATGACATGTTAATACCATAAAACTACATTCAGATCAGCAGTGTCTTCTATTATAGTAGCAGAACACCGAAACAAGATTTTTTAAAATATTGGACATCAATGGAGCTCAAAAGATTCCATTGTCTATAATAAGATAAGAGATACGATAATTCTTTAGTAGTCCCACCGTGGGGGAAATTTCAGTGTGTTACTGAAGCAGGATAATACAGATACAGGATAATAACAGTAATATATTACAGAAGGAAACACACATAAGCTAAGAAAAAATACTAGGAATCCATAGCAGCTAAGGAAGAAAAGACAGAAAGAACACTTCAGGATCATTTAGTTCTCTGTGCAGAGTGATCTTCGCTTGGTCTGATGTAGATTATGTAGCCTGACCACGGTTGGGAGGAAGGATCTCCGATAGCGCTGCTTCTCACACTTGGGGTGAAGCAGTCGGTCACTGACAGTGCTGCCAAGTGCCGTCAAGGTCTCATACATGGGGTGGGATTTTGGACAGTATCCTTCTGTCACCCACGACCTCTACTGGGTCCAGGTGGCTCCCCAGGACAGAACTGGCCCTTCTGATCAGCCTATCAAATCTATAACAGTCCCTGGTTGATATACTGCTTCTCTAACATGTTCCATTAGTCCTAGATTTTGGTGTCTGTCATTTGACTGGATCAAAAATATCCTGGAAGGGGAACAGGAAGACATTTTTAAAAAGGAGGTAGAGTAGAAGAACAGAGGGGTGGTATGAATCTGAATTTGAGGTCACACAATAGCTCCAAATACAATCTGCAGGGAGTAGAGAGAGACCTCCGTATTACACAGCAACCAATGCTGGAAAAAAGAGGTCACACTGTGAAAGCTGGATAAGAAAAGATGCTGTGAGTAGACAACTATTACTATTGAGGGAATGATTTAGACAATATAATGACTCAAGGAAAGAATCCACAAGAGTGTCCCCTTAAAGGATCTCAGCCAAATCAGCGACACCCACATGAAGACACCACAATTTCTGAGTTTTTCTTCCTTGCACAATGAGTTACAGGTTAGCTACCTATAGGTGGCACTAGGAGAACAGTCTTCTTTCTGGACGAGTTCTGATTTGCATTGTATTGTGCAGTGTTTTAATTCCAACACGTTTTTGTTCTTTGACTTCAGAATCTTTGAATAGTTTGTGACCTGGATTTATTATTACATTCATGATGGCCAAATCTTAAGCAGCTCGGCTATATGAAGGAAATTACATCTATTTAAATCTTAATGGAATTTCTGTTTGGGAAATATTTTTAAAAAAACACGCAGAGATTTTTTCCAATCTTCTTTCACCATGGATGAGCTTTTCCAATATTGTCGCTGAAATGCCACAACAAAGCCTGCTGTAAATTGATTTCCAAATTCGACATAATTACTTCTATCTGCTGCTATCTGGGGGCTATTTTCATTTGCCGTCCTAACTCTTGCAAACTTGAAACCGTCCTCTGTCCTTTGCTTATAAAAGGTGAGGTTTATGGTAACTTATTAAACTGTGTTAACAGCGTCGACAAAGCTTTAGATGGAAAATTCTCCCACTGTGAAACATTAATGAAACGGAGTGACAAACACTTTCCTGCCCTTCTGTTACTTCACCAAAAATGTCTGGTTATCAAAGCCATCTTGTTTAGGATTTAAGTGTGTTAACAAGGAAAACCCGGAGGACCTCTAATTTCTCCTTAAATGGAATCAAACAGGCATATCAAGCTAAACAGTTGTCTTCAGCTATCAGCTCTGGGAAACATCTTCCAGTCTATTGATGTGTGTGTTATTAGGCTGTAAATCTATTGCTTAGTGAACACAGCCCCTCTTCACAGCAAAAGTAGCATTTGAAAAAGATAGTTGAAAACCTTCCGATATTTGGTGTTTTTTTAACAGATTAAAGGGATTGTCTGGTGGGGAATTGTTTTTTATAAATAGGCTTAGAATTGCTTCAAGACGTAAAAGAAGCCATACTGATCATGAAGTTCCTCTGTTATTCCAATGCTTAAGAGGGCCCTGCTGCTCATTACATCTCGGCCCTGTCTTGGCACATAGGTGTCTATGAAGGGCTCATTGCTTTAATTTCCACTGGTTTTCATCTTCCATCAAACAGTCTATGGGCTAAGTTATAGTCACAGTATACCGGGTCTCAGAAAAAGGATCTCACTAGATGTAAAGGGGTTAAGAGGGGCTTGTAATATTGATAACATACTCTTTTGATTGGTCATCAATCTCAGATGGGTGGGGGTCTGACACCTGGGATCGCCACCAATCTGCTGGTTGTAGAGGCCGAAGTGTTTGGTGGGTTGAATGCCAAGCACAGTGCCATACATTGTGTAGGAACTGTTCTTGTTTTTATAGCTCAGCCCCATTCACTTGAATGGATCTGCAGAAAGACCATGAGACATTTAAACATGGTGTTAGTGACCTGTGATGCGGAGCCACTTCCATTACAAGCAGCTGATTTGAGGGGGTCCTGGGTATTGAATCCCCACCGATCACTTAAGGTTAAGTACCGTATTTTTCGGACTATAAGACACACCTAGGTTTTAGAGGAGGAAAATAGGGAAAAAAAATTTGAAGCAAAAAAATATTTAAATATAAATATTTAAAATAAATAATTTTAAAAAATATAATATTAAAATATTTAATATAATGGGAGTTGTAGTTTTGCAACAGCTGCAAGGCCACATTGACAGGTGACCCTGCAGCTGTACGGGGACGCATAGAGTGGGTTTTTTTGCGGGGCCAGAAGTACTTTTTAGTTATACCATTTTGGGGAATATCTATTGCTTAGATCACCTTGTATTGAAAAAAAACCCGGTGGTTTATGACATATGATTTTCTACTTTTATATATATATTTTAGGGACAGGAGGTGATTTAGAACTTTTATTTTTCATATTTTTAAAGTTTTTTTTTTTTTTTTTTTTTTTTTTTTTTTTTTACTATTTTATTCCCCCCCGGGGGCTTGAACCTGCGGTCACTTGATTGCAAGTCCCATAGACGGCAATACAAGTGTATTGCCGTCTATGGGACATTCTGTCTATTAGTATTACGGCTGGTCATAGAGACCAGCCGCAATACTAATATAGCAGTGACAGGCCTGGGAGCCTCATTAGGCTCCCGGCTGTCACCCAGACAGGTCGGCTCCTGCGATATCGCCGCGCAGGAGCCGGCCTGCAACTTTACAGGTACGGGGCCGGTGGGGACCGGCCCCGGGGGAGAAGAGGCCGCTGACAGACTGCAGACCCGGCATCCGCTGTACTAGAGAGGCGGATGCCGGGGAGGGATAGACGCCGGGGCCTGAGACATCGCTACGATCCTCTGCCCTGCCTGAAGCCAGCGGCGGGGGGACGGAGGAGCGGAATAGCATCACTCCTCCTGCTGCTGGCTTCAGGCAGGGCAGAGGATCGCAGCGATGTCTCAGGCCCCGGCGTCTATCCCTCCCCGGCATCCGCCTCTCTATTACGGCGGGTGCCAGGCCAGGCACATTCAGACTATAAGACGCACCCTTCTTTTCCCCCAAAATTTTTTGGGAAAAAAGTGCGTCTTATAGTCCGAAAAATACGGTAATCAATGTTCAAATTAAAATTTTTCACAACCCCGCACATTTGCCATTCAACCTGTCATGGGGTTTGTTTTTCACAATAAATTGGCCCCATCATGTTCAGGATGAAGGAATATCCTTTCCATTGGTCCCCTCTGTAATATTAATCTCGTAAGAAAGTGAAGTTATAAATGTTGGAAAGCATAAAAAGTCCTATATAAAATATCTTTAGTCTATAGTCTCAGTAGATGGAGGAGCATATTCAGCCTATTGAAGCTTGCTATCCCGCCTCCTAGGTATGAGTGACATCTCCACCACAGTCTACTCACCTCCTGACACCATGTGGGAGATATCAGTCATGCCCAGGAGGTGTGAAAGCAAGTAGAAGGCAATACAAGGATGAAGCCACTCTGTGCCCACCATTACTACTTTGGTCCCAATTCATATGACCTTTTATGCTTTCAAACATTTAGAACTTCACTTTGCTACAACAGTAAGATTACAGAAGGGACTTCATCCTGCAGAAGATGGGGGCAAACCATTAATAAATTGGTCACATTTTAAAGAGGACCTTTCACTTCCTGGGGCATATGTGGTTTTATACACCGCTAGAAAGCCAACAGTGTGCTCCCCCCCACCAAGTGCTCGTCTGTGGACGAGTACTATCAGGAGTGGAGGGAGGCGTTCCTCCCCGCTCTCGCAGTACAGCACAATAGACACTACTGTGAGGAAGGGCGTTCCTGACTGAGTGTCAGAAATGCTCCTCTGACAGTGAAGAGCTACGGTACCGGCACAGATAGCTCTTCACCGAGGGCACAGAAAGAGAAATAAAACCGCATGTGTCCCAGGAGGTAAAAAGTCCTAGTTATGACTCCTCTTAGCTACACCCCCTTTCCAGATACTTTTTTTTTTTAACTGTGGAATGAGTCAAAAAAAGTGTCTAAAACAAATAAAAATTCATCAACACTATATGTAATCTTCAGTAATGACTCTAAGACTCACAATGAAGCTTATGTAATATTGATATGGAAATTTAATACAAACTGTCCACATCACTCATGTGCTCTATACATCACAAAGTCCTTATACAGTTACATCAATTTGCATCACAGAAAATAATCAATGTACTTCCTATACTATGGTAATTTCTGTTGTCAAAGGTCAGGAATGTGAATTACAATACTGGGCATTGTTTAAAGGATATGTAGAATATCATATATAGTACATAGCATTGAATAGGTGGCCAACTTAAAGGGGTTGTCTGAGAATTAAAAAAAATATATATATATGATTTTCAGCTGTAAATCATGTAAAAAAAAGCTTCTTGTTAAATTATTTTGGGATACAGTGCCAATGAAGAGTGCTCCATGACAGTGTCTATTTACTGCTGAAATAAGGGCAGGGGCATTTAACAGGCAATTATTGGTTATGTTATTATTTTGTTATTTATTCAGAAGACAACAGATGATCCCTTTAATAGATTTGTAAATCTGGATGTAAAGGATTGTTCCCATTTTGGCAAATAGCTGCACTGATGGGAATAAATACTGTCTGTCCTGACCCCTAGGACGAGATTTACAGGAACAGACGAGCAGTGCTGCTCTATACTGTCCCATAGCTCCCATAAAAGAGAATAGGAGCTACGGAAATAGACTAGCACAGGAGAACTACTGTATATGGTTATTCCCATTTTGGCACTGACTTGCTGAGATGGGAAAAATCCTTGAACTTTTGTATAATGTTACATTGATTACAGTTGGAAAGATCTGTCACTTTTCCAAGACAGCTTCAGGCTAGGTTCACACCTGTGCCCGGATTCAACCCCCGACTCCACTTGAAAAATGCTTGCAGGACATTTTTTAGGCAGAAACCTAGCAGACTCCATTATAATCTATGGGGCAAGTGGGTTTCTGCAAGTAACCTTTTTTAAGCAGATTAGGTTTTCGTTATTCATGTTCCAAAGCTGACCCAAAGAATGAAATCCGGGCGCAGGTGGGAACCTGATGTCAGCCTGTCAACCTGTAACTACAAACTGTTTATATACCTACGGCGTACATAAAATGGACCTAAAGCATTGTAAACTACAAATACAGCATGGAGACTATGTCACTTATAGCATTCTCCATAGCTGATAAATTCACTCAATTCTCTTTATGGATGTTGTAATTGTGATATGTGCTTGCCTTCTGCACAGAAACTGTCAGTGTAATAAAAATGGGATTTGAGAACTGGGCTTTTTAATGTGCCCAGCTCTCTTCTATCTACAGTAGTGGATACTCCATGTGAATATAATGGTCTGAGGAATTCTCAATTTCCATACAACGGATTGTAATAGGAACCTCCTTTATTCTATCATTTTTATCTTCCACAACTACAACTACACCTTGCACATTGACATAGAACTTAAAGCTCCGAAGAAGCTTAGACACTTTGGGTAGTCACATGGGCATTAGCATTGTACCCTTGAGATCTCTTAACCCTCCAGTGCCATGATCAAACCTGATTGGGGTGCTAGAAATGGATGGAAGACGCACTTCATACCTATAATTGTCAGGAGTTATGTCACATCTAGGTCCCCAGAGCTGTCAGCATGTATAGGTGCTTCTATGCATGGGCAACATATACTATATAGTACTTAAAACCGTGAAAAGTGTTATAAAATAATGCTACATATGAAAATTACTTCTAAAATCTTATATTGTCTGCGTTTATGCAAAATTAGGAATGCTATCTATTCAAGAATAAAAAAAAAAAAATATTGGCTGGTCTTAAATTCCAAAATAACTTGGTTTTACAGGGTTAAACATCTAACATTGTAAAGATGGCGCTTTAGGTTGCTAGGGAACAGTAAACATTTATTCTGTTGTAGCTTGTCATCCTAGAAAAGGCTATATGGAAGAATGAATGTCATCTTTTTTGAGAGCTGTTGGGATTATTAAAACAATTCAATATGTTTTCTAATAAGAACATGTTAGGCGAGACAGATGTCCTGATCCACATGTGGATGTTATTCTTCAGTGCTCCTTGAGATCACAGAGAATGTCTTCAGCAGTCTATGCCCACTCCCTGTTGATGCCAATGACCTACATTAAGCACAGCAGTAAATATTTTAACACTTTTTTACTTAATGTAAAATATTTAACAAGTCCACCCGAGCATTTGATGTGCAAAGTATTTCTATATAATGATAAAGAAGGCACCATTGCTACGATTAACATTTTCCAGCAGATGTGTTGTATTTTCTTATCTTACCATTTTTATGTGCAAGTGTGTCTTTTTGGAAGAGATTTTCTGGTTTTGCTTATGTTCCATGTAATGTCCAATAGGCTATGCTAGGAACACAGTTTTCCTTTTCTAAGAAAACTTGTTTGCATTAAATTTCTCCAGAATTCCTGGTGGGCATCTTGACCTTTTGGCTGATGTTAAGCTGCTGCGACTATGAGGTTTTTTTGGTCTAGACCCAGCTTCACTAACTGGTGAGACACAGCTCCTTGGCTGTCAATGGTGGCTTTGCCACAAAGCAAGGACTCTAAAGTGAAAAGTGCATTGATAATACTAGCTTTGCATCATCACCAAGAGTCCTCAGGTCCTTCACCCTGGTTCAGTTCAGCTAGAGTCTGCAGGATAAAAGGTCTAATCTGGAGGCAGAGGCATAGTCACTGGTATATCACACTGAAACCATGTAATATGATCAGGTTCACCCTCATCAGATGAAATTCCAATAATAGAATGGATTGATTCCAAGGAGTTCCTTCATTTAGACAGATTTCCATTTCAGGATGATAGTACCCCTTCTTCATACTTCAATATACCATAGCTCAGATTTAAAACAGTCACCCTACCCACACACCTATATATCACAGAGCTCAGCCTTTCTCCCTCTATCATATCCAGTTTTCAGAAATCACAGCATAAATCACACAATAGCTTTACTTTATGGAATCTAGATGAAAGTCAATATGTCATGATACGGATGCCACTTATATGCTAACATTCTGCATGTATCCACTATTCAGTCTCTAGCTGTCACTTGTGAGGTTGAATCTACTAGAATAGAGGGCTGATCATTTCCCGCCACAAGTCGTATGTACTTTACTATATATTCGAGAAAATAAAATAATTGGCTTTGAAGGCAAATATGACATATTCACCAAGCAGAAGGTGTAATAATAAAGTTGACCACACTGTCTTGTTGATCCCTTGGACTTGGCAGGTTGTATTGCCAGAGATGATCTAATACCCCCACCCCAAGGTGGACATGATCAGTGATTCCATTGCCCATTTTATAAAGATTGAGAACTGAACGTAACTTACATCTTAAAGGCGCCTGTCATTTCAGTTGACTTTTGCAGGAATAGCTGCCATGAGTATACGAGCATACTCATACATACAAAGTAACACTATTTCTGGTAATTATAAGATCTTATACTCTGCCGATTTTAGCAGTATCCCCCTTATACTACAATATGTACTTTATAGAGCTCTTTGAGCTGCGGGTTGGAGACTAGCTGACTTACACAGTAAGTACAGGGAAATCAACTATATTACTCTCTCTCTCTTTTAGAAACAGCCTCAGGACCATGCAGGACATATAAGGAGAAATATGGACTTGTACTTATGTGAATAGAAGAACTTTGGTTGTGATATGAAGTTTCTATTCTGCTCCAGCATCTCACTAAGCTTGTCTTACTTCTCTTTATCTTTTGCAGTTCCTGCTCATTCCTCGCCATTCCCCTCTCCATAGACTTTTATAGATATAAGTCCTCTAAGTCATATGCAGTTCTTCTTAAGACAATAAGAACTGTGATTTTCAAAGTGAAAGGTGGTTTAGAAAAGGGAGAGTGATCAGCCAGGTAAGGGCAGAAAGAGTCACTTCAATCTGATAAAATATATTATAAAGTTTTTTACAGTTGCCTTTACTATTCATTTATCAAAATTGGTGCCTATTTAAAGTTGGGTACATTGTTGGCTTGGATATCTAAAGATAAATGGCACAAAATAAAATGAATGCTTGTTACCCACAATGCTTGGCAGAGTAGTGATTTTGCACCACTCTCCCTGGGAAAAGTATGGAAGAACATGTAGCAAAGCCAAGAAATCTGAAGAGCATATTACTCTGGCTGGCATACATAGTAATATACACTAAACTCTATGGTTTGGGTTTCAAATAAGATGAATCTTTGACTGCCAACATTCCTTATAAATAATGATGCGGTGTATAATGTAATGGCAGAATGAGATCAATATAACACTCTGATTTATACATCTGTTGCCCCATCCATGCACTCAGATAAAAACAATTAGCTGTTTTTTTGTTACTTTCTTTCTTACAAGAGAGAAAGTCAATTTTACAGGTTTGGCAATTATGTTTTACAGTTCCCTACAATGTCCCATTTGATGGTTTTGTCAGCCTGCATTTTCCCATATTCCATTGGCTAATGAAAACAGCAAAGTCAATACCCTCACTCCAACCATCTGCATCCTACAATGTCATCTCTTGCATATCGGCAATAAAACTGTGATCCATAATTGCTTGAATTTCCCTTAAGGACTTTGTGCTCAGTGTTATTGACGCAGAGGAAAAGAGAAGTTTATTGGTAATGTAAATTCAAAGAGTCAACAAACATATGGCAGCAAATGGAAGCATTGGAGGGATGCTTGAGGAACTTAAAGAGGTATGCAGCAGAAATGATTTCATTCTAGGGGAGGGGAATGATGAAGAAGTTGTTAGATTTTCATCACAGATAGTTATACATGAAGGTTTAATGGAGCAATTATGAATGATCTAAACCTTCATTTAATTTAAATATATTATTAAAAAAATATGTATATATATATATATTTCCATTAAAAAATGTCCTATTTACCCGTCCACACAATACTTGCCAGTCTTTTATTTACACACACTGGTAAAGAGAAAGCTGTCAATCAGCCTGTGTTGGGTGGGGGAGTCAGGATGATGGGAAGAGATAAGGAGTGGGAACAAGAACGGACACTTAAACCCTCACTGAGATATGTTTAGTGTAATGGTGGATAAAAATCTTCACAGGGCAGCTGACATTATCTAATAGCTTTAGAAGGAGTCTGTCAGCAGAAAAATCTTTTGAAGTAAAGACATTATCTTGTAGAGCTACTTCTACACTTTCCAAAGATGTCTTTCTTATTGTTATTATTGCATCCTAATTTTCATTAAATTTGTATTTTATTCAAAGCAAATTAGCTGAAAACAGATTTTAGGGCATTACCGCATATGCTGGAGGTTTCTTCTCTAGATAACCACCTCTAAATGCAGCTCAAGTGTGACAAAGTGGGAAATGGGAAAAATATGTAAATCTGTTTTCCAAGATGTAAATAGGAAAACAGTACATCTTGGAAAACAGATTTGAATATTTTTCCCATAATCCCCCATAAGTCTCCATACGCCGGCGGCCGCAAAATCATGTCTGCAAAATAGCGCTGCGTATACGATCCCGGCTTCCATTGAAATCAATGGGAGCGTATACGGCCCGCAAAGTCTCACACGGCGTATACGTGCCACATCAAGCGGCACGTTACTCCGTGTGAACTCCCCCTAACACCTTTTATTCATGTTGGGTAGGAAAGACTCCAATATAAAAAGAGTTTTCCTGAGTCTTTGAGACATCTGTCTGGACCTCTGTTTTTAAAGCTCTAGCTTTCTATCTGTACAGTGCAATTCCAGAGCCTTTCTAATGTACTGAAGGCTGGAGATGTCATTTTATTGTGAGGTTGAACCGATGATTGTGATTGTTGAGCACAGGCCCCTGTGATAGCTGGGTAATAGCTGTCTGTGCCATGAGACCCTCATTCTCACACTACAAGAAGTGTTCTGAGCATTTGACGTTAACCAGTATTATTTTGAACATCTATCTCAGGCCTCGTTCACATCTGCATCGGTAATCTGTTCAGGGGAGTCCGCATGGGGACCCCCCGAATGGACTTCTGAAACGCATTTGCAAGGGTGTGCAGTGAAAGCACACGGACCCCATAGACTATAATGGGGTCTGTGTGCTTGCCGTGAGATCTCCGCAGGGAACATGCGGACAGGAAAGTACTTCACAATCTACTTTCCTTTACGCATGTTGCCGGCGGAGATCTCGTGGTAAGCACACAGACCCCATTATAGTCTATGGGGTCTGTGTGCTTTCACTGCACCGCTCTTGGAAATGCGTTTGGGGAGTCCATTCGGGTGGTCGCCATGCGGACTCCCCCGAACGGATTTCCGACGCAGATGTGAACGAGGCCTCAGTAAACCTCTTGAAGCTCATAAAGAGAATGCCAAGAGTGTGCAAAGCAGTAATCAAAGGAAAAGGTGGCTACTTTGAAGAACCTAGAATATAAGACAGATTTTCAGTTGTTTCACACTTTTTTGTTAAGTATATAATTCCACATGTGTTAATTCAAAGTTTTGGATGTCTTCTGTGTGAATCTACAATTTTCATAGTCATACCAGAAGATAAAATTAACACAAGCTTTGCTTTTGCTTGAATACGGTCACACTGTTGTTTAGTCCATCATAGGATCAGAACAACAGACTGAAAAACTATGAACTATGAATGAATGTTGCAAAAGGTGCACATTCTGTCTGCTCCTATCATCGACTGTAATGTTAAAAAAACATAAGCTTTCTTCTGTCTTGTTTGTTAATTTGCATCCTACAACTTTATTTTTTTTTACATTACAGACCAGTCAATGAAGATGGATGCATACAAAGTGTGTTCTAGCTGCATACTTCATTCTACAATAGTATTTTTCCAGTCTGTTCTGATCTTATGTCAGATCAGAACAACAGACTAAACAACACAGCGTGAATGGAACCTTAACTTGTTTTCTTGGAGGGATTTCCCATATAAAACGGATTTGGTTCGGTGGAATTCTTTCAAAGGAGAAAATAGTCTCCATTTACAGACAGGTGCAGGCTGACTATGAGCCAGGACCCCAATCTGCTTTACACCGAGCTGTAATCAACTTGGCCTCTATCTAGTCAATAACCATAGATTTTAGCATAGGTAATTGGTTACACTTGCAGCTAAAATGGCACAGATTTCATTATTATAACTGGCTGTAAAAGCGCAATAATTGTCTACAAAGGTTTTTCGTGTTTCCAATGGAAAATGGCAAGTTGGCATCTATAATCACGGTCTATTGCTTCTAGTGATTTCATGTAGTAAAGTTTGACTCATCCAAGGTACACAGGCAAAGAAATGATTTATCATAAGCTAGCCGTGATCCACAATATTATAGGAAAATACTGACTGAGTTTTTTTTACGGATAATATGAGCGGCACGTCACCACTTAGGCCACATGCACATAATACGTCACCACTGCAGAACGTAGACAGAGACTGGCAGCAGTGGCACTGGTGCAGTAGGGGATTAAAAAGGGGGAATAAGGTCCTTTTTTTTTATTATACCCCATTCCCTGCTCTTATGTAAATCCAGGACAGATCCTTTAAGATGATCATGCACAAACCATAGCTTGTTCATTCCCAATACATACAGTTGAGGCCATTGTACATGACTATTTTATTAGGGAGAGGCATCTCTGACAATGTCTTATTTCCCTGTCGTCTGCAATTGGAGGGCAGTTTGAAGGCAAACAATTGTCGGCGGTATATGCTAAAGGAAATGTGGTCTTTATGGACAGCATCACTGTGCCCATTTCCACTACAGACACAGTCCATTGCATTGCACTTTAGACTGAGATATCCATTAGTCAACTGCAGAATGCCATAAAGTGCAGCAAGATGTCTGGAGTCCAGGAGTATTGTCTACACAAGAAATGCTCTGCTCAGAAGTCGATTTACTAAGTAGAAATACCAATCTCAGCTCCGCTACATCTATATTTGATAATATTGTATGTATCACCCCAAACAAAGACCTTTACTAAGTCGACTAACCTTATACTTTCCCCCCCATAAACTGGCCCTAAAAAGTGCAACATCGAGTAATGACTTTCCTCTGGTTCCCCTAGCTGAGCTTTCTGTTGCTGAGAAGTCAAGCTAGAAGCTTTTCAAACCTTATGGAGATTTACCTTATCTAGCCATGGGATCGAGGACTATCTTCACCTAGTCATGCAGTCAATGTTCTAATTCACACCCTGGGAGTTAGGTAGGTTATCAGTCTGACATGGTGGTGAGGGATATGTCAGCCACACTGCACAGGGTGTGATTTAGTGTGATCACTACATAACTAGATGAAGCTGCTCTCCACCCCTATGACTAGTTAAGGGGAATTCAAGGTTTAATAGGTTATGACCTGACTGTTCTGCAACAGAAAGCTTACCCTTCGTTCACATCTTCGTTTGGTAATCCATTCGGGGAGTCTGCATGGGAGCCCCCCGAATGGAATACTAAACGCATAGACTAAACTGAGGTCCATGTGCTTTCCACGCGTTGTCAGCACGGAACATGAGGACAGAAAAGTACTTTGTGATCAACTTTCATGTCCACATGATTCGTGCGAGTAGCATGCGGAAAGCATATGGACCCCATTATAGTCTGTGGGGTCCATTTGCTTTCACTGCTCACCGCTTGCCAATGCATTCGGTAGTCCGGTTAGGGGGTCCCCATGCGGACTCCCCCGAACGGATTACCAAATGTGTGAACCAGGGGTTAGTGAGCAGCATCATAGGAAAGGTAATTACTCAGACTGGTTTAGGGTGGAGAAAAGACCTCACAGGCTCCTTTTAATCCAAGTATGATCAATTATAGTAACAGAAATACATGTCTGCGCTCTTACTTTGCACAACCACTTTCCAAGTGACATCTCAGGTATGATTAAAACGTGTAATGACATGTCAATACTTAGGTTATTTAGGAATCGTATCTATCCTGGCGCTATCCTAAGGGGGAGTTCACACCACCGTTACTAAAGTCCATTGCCGTCTTCAAAGTCCGTTGCTGTCTTCCGTTATAGACTTTAGCTGTCACTGATTCTGTATCTGGTCCCATTGACACTAAATGTAAACAACATGAGGGATACTATCTTCTATCATGTTTGTTTACTTGAGTATAAAGTCTTAAAAGCAAACAAACATGATGGAAGATGGTGTCAGTCATGTTGTTTACATTACTATCAATGGGAACGGGCATTGAATTAGTCTGTGACTGTTCTGTTTGACAGCTAAAGTCCATTGCTATAAGTCCTATGATGGAAGACAGCAATGAACTTTAGTAACGGTAGTGTGATCTCCCCCTGGCGAGCAAAACATCCTCAGATCAGACACCGCCATGTGGCTCCATGTGTTGTCTGCTTGTGTAACTCTTGTGAGTCAATATTTTATCCATTTTTGACTATTTTCACCCTAAATATACCATTCCTAAAATCTTGGAAAAAGTGGGACATATTATAAAGAGGGTAGAAATGCAGTCAATCCATAGAAGGGTTGAATATGTAGTGCAGTGCGGAGAAAAAAAGTAATAAGGGAATTACATGTTATGTCTTCGCAACTCTTAGGAATATTGGCAGAAAAAGTTCAGTACAAAAAGTACCAGTATCTTTACAGAGGTAGGCTAAACAGGGTTAGTTGGTGCTGCCTGTCTCAATACTCTAGGGTCCTGGGCCGCATGACACAGCACAGCACTGTGGTGAGGGGGTAAAATACAGCTTTTTAGAACACTGATCATGCATACCGACAGACCGAGCCAAATTCTTCAGCTTTTACAAATCAAACAGCTGAGAGCTGTACTCTATCTAAATAGTGAAGAAGCTGCATGTAATTCATTATACAGTTTTAACAGGCTTTTTCAGCAGACAGTCGGTGCAGAAATGACTCTTGACACGCTCCAGGAAGCAGTAGGAAGTATGGCGAAATATATCAAAACTGACTCGGATACCACAGGGGAGCGTGTACAACACGGCGGAATGCGAGCCAACAGGGAGCATCAAATCCTTCTTGTGTAGACTTTCTCAAAGTTATAATTATACATTGATTACCAGACTTTTCTACCGGTTTGTTGCTTTTAGCTGGGAACTCGAGTTAAAATGTGAAGAAAAAAGTGAAAGTGAAGTAAAACAGAATCCTTAATAAGAACAGTATATTCTGGCCAAAGTGCAGTAATGTTGGCATGGCCATTGTAAGTGGTCAACGGGTTGTGAGAACTTGACATCTCCTCTTCAGAGGGTGTGCCGAAAACAAGAGCTACAAATCAACCCAAGGATAAAGGAAAGGAGATATGGGGAAAACAAGAACCATTTGTTGCTGTCAAAGCTCTGTTAGGGGTACGATTGTGCACCACACTGAGGCCCACATACAATTTCTGCTTATATATACATATATCTATATATATCTCTATCTATCTATCTATCTATCTATCTATCTATCTATCTATCTATCTATCTACAGTCCCATGAAAAAGTTTGGGCACCCCTATTAATCTTAATCATTTTTAGTTCTAAATATTTTGGTGTTTGCAACCGCCATTTCAGTTTGATATATCTTATAACTGATGGACACAGTAATATTTCAGGATTGTAATGAGGTTTATTGTACTAACAGAAAATGCGCAATATGCATTAAACCAAAATTTGACCGGTGCAAAAGTATGGGCACCTCAACAGAAAAGTGACATTAATATTTAGTACATCCTCCTTTTGCAAAGATAACAGCCTCTAGTCGCTTCCTGTAGCTTTTAATCAGTTCCTGGATCCTGGATGAAGGTATTTTGGACCATTTCTTTCTACAAAACAATTCAAGTTCAGTTAAGTTTGATGGTCGCCGAACATGGACAGCCCGCTCTCAAATGATCTGAAAACAAAGATTGTTCAACATAGTTGTTCAGGGGAAGGATACAAAACGTTGTCTCAGAGATTTAACCTGTCAGTTTCCACTGTGAGGAACATAGTAAGGAAATGGAAGACCACAGGGACAGTTCTTGTTAAGCCCAGAAGTGGCAGGCCAAGAAAAATATCAGAAAGGCAGAGAAGAAGAATGGTGAGAACAGTTAAGGACAATCCACAGACCACTTCCAAAGAGCTGCAGCATCATCTTGCTGCAGATGGTGTCACTGTGCATCGGTAACAATACAGCGCACTTTGCACAAGGAGAAGCTGTATGGGAGAGTGATGAGAAAGAAGCCGTTTCTGCACGTACGCCACAAATAGAGTTGCCTGAGGGATGCAAAAGCACATTTGGAGAAGCCAACTTCATTTTGGAAACAAAGATTGAGTTGTTTGGTTATAAAAAAAGGCGTTATGCATGGCGTCCAAAAAGAAACAGCATTCCAAGAAAAACACTTGCTACCCACTGTAAAATTTGGTGCAGGTTCCATCATGCTTTGGGGCTGTGTGGCCAATGCCGGCACCGGGAATCTTGTTAAAGTTGAGGATCGCATGGATTCCACTCAGTATCAGCAGATTCTTGAGAATAATGTTCAAGAATCAGTGACGAAGTTGAAGTTACGCCGGGGATGGAGATTTCAGCAATACAATCTCCAAACACTGCTCCAAATCGACTCAGGCATTCATGCAGAGGAACAATTACAATGTTCTGGAATGGCCATCCCAGTCCCGAGACCTGAATATCATTGAACATCTGTGGGATGATTTGAAGCGGGCTGTCCATGCTCGGCGACCATCTAACTTAACTGAACTTGAATTGTTTGTCCAAAATCCCTTCATCCAGGATCCAGGAACTGATTAAAAGCTAAAGGAAGCGACTAGAGGCTGTTATCTTTGCAAAAGGAGGATCTACTAAATATTAATGTCACTTTTCTGTTGTGGTGCCCATACTTTTGCACTGGTCAAATTTTGGTTTAATGCATATTGCACATTCTCTGTTAGTACAATAAACCTCATTTCAATCCTGAAATATTACTGTGTCCATCAGTTATTAGATATATCAAAATGAAATGGCTGCTGCAAATACCAAAATATTTAGAACTAAAAATGATTAAGATTAAGAGGGGTGCCCAAACTTTTTCATAGGGCTGTATCTATCTATCTATCTATATACAGTATATATATATATATATAAAGAGAGAGAGAGAGAGAGAGAGAGATGTCAATAACACACATTAAAGTACGTTATGTAAATATGACTGTTTACTTTGAGAATTATTCATTTGTATTAATTACTAGGGAGAATTATTAATATCAATGTCCTGTTGAATAAGGTGCTTATGCTGTTATATCAAAGCTGGGTCTAACCAAATGGGAAAAGTGACATTTTTTAACTGACAACTCTTTTTCCTGCCACATTTGTTCATTAAATTTATCATTAAATTTATCATACAACATGTGCAGTGGCGTAACTAGGAATGGCGGGGCCCCGTGGCGAACTTTTGACATAGGGCCCCCCCTCCCCAAACCGATGCCGAAGACCTCGACTGACCCCCTCCTCCGCACTCTATTATGTCCCTTAGTAAGCCCTGCACACAGTATTATCCCCAATAGTGTCCCCTGCACACACAGTATTAACCCCTATAGTGTCCAATGCACACAGTATTAACCCCTATAGTGTCCAATGCACACAGTATTATCCCCCATAGTGTCCCCTGCACACACAGTATTTACCCCTAGTGTCCCCTGCACACACAGTATTATTAACCCCTATAGTGTCCAATGCACACACAGTATTAACCCCTATAGTGTCCCCTGCACACACAGTATTATTAACCCCTATAGTGTCCAATGCACACACAGTATTAACCCCTATAGTGTCCAATGCACACACAGTATTATTAACCCCTATAGTGTCCAATGCACACAGTATTAACCCCTATAGTGTCCAATGCACACACAGTATTAACCCCTATAGTGTCCAATGCACACAGTATTATTAACCCCTATAGTGTCTAATGTACACACAGTATTAAACCCTATAGTGCCCCTGCACACACAGTATTATCCCCCATAGTGTCCCCATATGTCCCACTGTGGACACCTATAAACATTTATTATACTCTGGGGTCTGAAAAGACCCCAGAGTATAATAATCGGAGACCTGGGGGATTAAAACCATTAAAAGAACAGCGACAGTTGCTTACCTGTTCCTGTCGGCTGTCCTGTCCGCTCTTGTCCAGCTTTAATGACGTCAGACGTCACATGACCCGGGAAGCTGGCCTGGGTCATGTGACGTCAGACACGAATGACGGAGGCCTGGCAGGATCGCGGAGAGGTAAGTAACACTGTTTTTTATGTTACCTTACCCCTCCCGGTGCGCCGATCATTATACTCGGGGGTCTGCAAAGACCCCCGAGTATAATGATAGCCTCTGTGGGCCCCGCAGTGTCACTTGCCGATCCCGGCCCAGCCAGGATCGGCAAGTGAATGGGGCCCGTAACGGACTTTAAAAAAAAAAAAAAAAAAAAAACGCAGCGGTAGCGGCTGTCACCGGGCCCCCTAATGGCCCGGGCCCTGTGGCAGCTGCTACTGCTGCTACCACGGTAGTTACGCCCCTGAACATGTGTATCTTTAAAAACATTTCCAATTTTAAATATAAGATATATGCAAGGCAC
The DNA here is from genome assembly GCF_031893055.1 of Leptodactylus fuscus. Classification (NCBI taxonomy): domain Eukaryota; kingdom Metazoa; phylum Chordata; class Amphibia; order Anura; family Leptodactylidae; genus Leptodactylus; species Leptodactylus fuscus. The sequence continues at coordinate 78,178,943 of NC_134266.1, forward strand.
ATGAGATTCTTACTAGTGTTTTACATTAGTGTGACAAACTTTTGAGTGCCAATGTAAAATCTGTAAAAGGGATCCCTCCAGTTATTATGTGTTGGTTATAGTGGTGATCTCTTTAAATGCGATAAAGGGACATCTTGGTCTCTCTTAGGCTTAAAGGGGTTTTTCCATCTCCCTGTTTCAGCAGCTTTGCCTGCTTCCTCTTCTTCTCACTTCCTGTATAGTTCAGCTAGCTGGGGGGAAGCAGATTTGAGTGTTTGATGAACAGGAAACTATGAAGTATTACAATATAGACTTGCCTTTAACATGAGGAATTATTTATTACGATTACTAGAAGCCTAATATAAATGCAGATCAAATAATATGCACAGTAAATGTATATTACATTACACAGGTTTATATAGAACACTTATCATGCTTCTACAGAGAATGGTAGTGTTATCTCAATGTTATCTTTGTGTTTACATAGAGAGATAACAGACATGACTTTAAGAGTCTTTATCAGCAAACTGCAATTAGCTGAACTGATTGGCTTGACCTCAGAGCTGTACATAAGTGAGAGCCCCCCCCCCCTTCCTCCACCAGAGAGCAGACTTGGAGTCAAGGTTTTAAGAGGGCACACAATAAAGTGTACAGATATAAACTTAAAGGGGCTCTATCACTGGAAAAAGTCATTTTTAACTAATCACATCCTTGCATAGCCTTTAGAAAGGCTATTCCCCACCTACCTTTAGTATGTAGATTGCCTCAGTGGTTTCTGAATAAGTCCATTTTTATTCATATGCTAATGAGCTTCCAGCCAGCACAGGAAGTTCCCAGCAGCACTCGTCTCTCCTATTATCTCCTATGTGTGTGTGCAAACAGGAAGCTGAGTCATCATCATCAGCAGCAGCAGCCTCGCATAGGAAACAATAGCAAAGGGGGTGCACGATACATCGTAAACCAGTCTAATTAGCATATGAATAAAAACCGACTTTTTCAGAAACCACTGAGGCAATCTATATACTAAAGGTACGTGTGGAAAAGACTTTCTAAAGCCTATGCAAAGATGTGATTAGTTAAAAATGACTTTTCCCAGTGATAGAGCCCCTTTAAATGTACAAATTATGGTACTTTGTTTTATATTCGTCTAGAGCTTCAAAATTTTTTACAGAATTTTTCCTCACATTCTTGAATTGTGAGTTTTTATGTGCAGAACTTTACTAATACTGCATGGTAATAATACTTATAATAATAGTAATACTGTATTCTTATATACATAGTAAATTTTCAGAATAGAATAAAATGCACTCTTCAAAATCATCCTTGAAACATATTTGATGACATAATAAAAGTGGAGAGGGAGAGCCATTATCCAACCATTAGTCTTGCAGTCATTTTGCATTGTGTACAAACATAAAAACACTTTTTTCTCTGCTGACTGATAGGTTCTTTTCTTTTGTCAATTTGTGTTTGAGTGCTTTCTTTTAGGAAACCATGCTGTTTTATCTAAAGTCCAAAAAAGTCATTTCAAAGGAAATTTCCTATAAACACAAATATTCAAGGAACACATTTCTTTAGGCATTCACCCACCTAATAAAAATGGACTATTGCTCCTGGGGCCAGGATTGTTAGAATAGGTATAGTAGTGGAATCACTCGCTAGCCTACCAGCTATATATAATATATACCGGTCGGTCTATCTATCTATCTATCTATCTATCTATCTATCTATCTATCTATCTATCTAATTATCTATCTATATTATTCAGCTGACAATCTAATGTGTATAGGGGCTTCCCAGTTCTTTCCTGCTAGCAAGTGGGGTTGGTAATGGTCGGGCAGTTTGATTTTACCTGCCCAATCCTCTTGCCTATCATGCATGTGTATGGAGAATTGACAAGATAACTGTTAACTGAATAATCATTTATGGCCAGATTTTGGATAATCTAATTGTATTGTTAAAGGGGTTGTCCCATCACAAGGATCCTATCTATACTACTAGTTTATGTGGATTTAAGAATTTTCCTAAATGCATTGCTTTATCAAAACTGCTTTGTTTGGCCGCTATCTTAATTTATTCACTTCATTGTTTACACTGCGTTTCTATGGCCATTGGGATTATCTGCTCATGTGTCAAGTGATGTAGCTTCCTGCTCTCAGAGGAGGAGGGAGGGGTTGGGAGCAGCTCTGAGCTGTTTGAGAAGCTTTGCTACTTAAATGACACAGATAGGGGAGGTGAGAGCTCCAGGATTTATGAGCGATTATCAGTTGGTTTAATTGAATTTGGCTGATAAGGGCTGACATAGGGAGTCCGTTACCTCTGTATGTAATGCAAACTGACTCAAAACCAGCTCTGCTACATCATCTTCACACTGTGGTAATTCATTTACAACCAATGCTGTGCAAGTGAAACCCCATCCACCTATGTGCCGAGAAAAGCAGAAAGTGAAGAGAGCACAACAGCCTGCAGGTTAGTGAACAAGCGTCTTGGCAATACCCCTTTAAATCAGTAATATCTGCATGTAAAGATTCTGCAAGTTATTTCAAATATAAGCAGCTATAAACTACTCCAGTACTATCTGGTATAGCTAAAATGTCTTACCAGTTTTGGAACAGTCACAATTTCTTCTGTTACATTTGTGGTGAGTACACATTTAAGCCTCAAAGACGCACAATGACAGTTCTTATCATGAAAGCCTATGAGCTGTACTTTGGATGCAAGATTGGTGATCAAGACAATTCATGGGCTCCTTACGTCTGTTGTGCAAGATATGCTGTTGATCTTAGTGGTTGGCTGAGAGGTTCTTGCAAGTCAATGCCATTTGCAGTCCTAATGATATGACAGGAACCAAAGGATCATGTGCCCAACTGTTACTTCTGTCTCACCAATATCTCTGGTTTCTCTGCTAAGAATAAAAAATGCATTGAATATCACAATCTGCCTTCAGCCATGAGACCAGTGCCACATGATGACACTCTTCCAGTATCAAAGCGACTAGAGATATGGAGTCTAGAGGAGGCAGCTGATGAAGATGTTGCAGTCCATAGGTCAGAGATAAGGGCCGAGAATGGTTCAGACTTTAAGCCATGTATATCTGGTAAGCCTCATCTTATAACACTGCCAGAACTGAATGACTTGGTTTGTGATTTACGTTTGTCAAAAGCTAATGCAGAGTTACTGGCTTCAAGACTTCAAAAATGGCATTTGCTGTCATCTGGTACAAAAGTTTATGTCTTTCAAAGCCACCAAGATGACTTGACACAGTTTTTTGAATAGGTTGACAACCTATGTTTCTGCACAGACAGTGATGGGTTGTTCGCAGGTTTGGGTTGTGTGCATGAGCTAAATCAGTGGCGTCCCTTCATTGACTCATCAGTGTTAAATCTCAAGGCTGTCTTGTTATGCAAAGGTAATGTTCATCCTTCACTACCTGTTGGCTATGCCAGAAACATGAAAGAACCATACAAGAACATGGAAATGTTATTGAAACACATGAACATCATCTACAACTGGAATATCTGTGGAGTTGTAAAAGTAGTGGCATTGTTTCTTGGATTGCAGCTCAGATTGGTTGACAACCTTCTTGAAGCTTAAATTATGAAGTGGAACGTGTCATTGAAATTCATTTTCTACATTCTCATTTGTTTATTTTCCCTGAAAATCTTGTTGTAGTTAGTGACCAACCCCCTCCCCATTTATAGCATGGATAGTTTTACTGGATGAAAGGTCCAAACAATGGACAATGCAGTTGAATGTTTCCAAATGTAGGATAATGCACTTGGGGAGAAAGAACCCTCTATCTGAGTATGGTATTGATGGTGCTGTGTAGTCAGGACTTTAGAAGAGAAGGATCTAGGGTTCCTCATATTAGAGAGCCTCAAAATGAATGCATAGTGCAGCAAGGCAGGAGGGAGTAGGTTGCATGAGTAGGAAGTAGGATGTATAGAGCGTTGGTGAGACCACATCTGGAATATTGCGTCCAGTTCTGTTGGCCTACTCCATGACATAGATAACATAGAATGGGTGTAGAGCCCAATAGTGGAGCGTCTTTAGCCTGAGACATATAATACCATAACGGTATAGCCTTGGGGAAAGGGGAATCACAATTGAAACCTTTATATATTAACAAGATAAATAAGTAGAGAAGTGTTTTTAATGAAAAACTTAACACAAGAGCAAGGGGGCACAATGTGAAATAGATTGGGGGAGGGGGGGATCAGGCAGAATGTCACAAATTATTATTTCACAGAATAGATGAGGTTTGGAACAAATTTCCAGCAGCTATTGTATGTAGATTTAAGCATGGCTGGAATAAACACATGTCTATCCTAATAAATAATGGAAATAGACTAAATGGACTTATAGTTTCTATAATTTTCATATTGGGGTGTTCATATGATTCTGAAGGTGTTTCATGGTGTGTTAGAATAATGTATTTTCCTAGAAGAGCTTACATTGTAGTGCGATCTTTCATCTTGCCATGGACAACATCTGCAAAGAGTTTGTATGTTCTCCCCGTGTTTGCGTGGGTTTCCTCCCACACACCAAAGACATACTGATAGGAAATGTAGATTGTGAGCCCTGTATGGGACAGTGACTGACAATATCTGTAAAACGCTGTGGAATATGATGGCGCTATATAAGTAAGCATAATAAGCATAATAAACAATAAATAAATAAATTGTTATGATTGCAAATTTGCTTTTATATTTAATTTCTATTTTATTAAAATTCTTTCTCACCTTCTTTTGTTATATGGCGCTACAGGAATACTAAGAATTATATGATCATCTAGATGTAAACAGAATCATGGAATATTCTTACTTCTATGGAGTCACAAATAACATTTGTCTCTACAAATCCACCATAGAAACAATGGCAAGTGAATCTGAAATAGTATAAAGCAAGTGCCTGTTACTTTGAAATAGATATTTGTTCCATATTCATATATGGTTTATTATAGCACAAGGCTGAAACACTGAAGGTGATACAAAGTATGACAGATGGACCCTTAGTAATGCATATGCAGGCTGTTTCATACTGGGTTGCTAAGCACAATTCACATGTATGGCGATGGATTAAATAAACTGTATGGGGGATGTGCTTGTGATATAATTATTCTCAGTATAGACCAAAATAGTACTGTCTCTTTATTTATAGCTTCACGTGGGAAGCTTTCTGAAGTAGCGTCATGATTTTCCACCTATTTACAGAAGGTAAACTGGATGGCAATATGTAAAAATATTTGACATTTTAATTATGAGATTTTTTTTTCCTATTTTTCTAATTATTGCAATGTCCTTCATTGTGACAGATCCAGAGGGGACTTCTGGGGCGATCGTCTCACCTCCGCTTAGTAGGGTCCGCTCATTTCCTCTGGCAGTACTTCTACGTCCTTGCTTTTTAATTATGCAAATAAGCTCTTTTTGAGAAGAAATAGCCATAGAGAAGAGTCAGTCAATGTATGGAGTCTTATAGGCAATGGGAGGAGAAGATCTTATTGGAATAGAATTTCCATGGGGCCTGTGAGATGCTTTTTATTTTCCAGATCTCCTCAATTACTTCTCTGGGCTTTTTATTTAGAATCTAAACTGGACTCTATTTGAGACAACATTGCGACATGACTCTTCTAAATTCCGGAAGTGAAATCCTGCCCAGGGAAAGCTAAATGGGACGACACAAGAACGTGGAGTAGCTGCTGCTCTATATCAAGGCAAGAAGGTACTATGGCTGGGGTACCATAGCTGATTCTGAAGCAATAGCAAAGTGGTCTCTATATGTGGCATTTTGTGAGTTTTACGTTTGGTTACATGTGGAAAATGATCTTGAGATTTAAGAAGGTTAACTTTATTAAAGAGAGCCTGTCATGCATTCTAAGGGTGAATTCACATGGAGTAACGTGCCGCGTGACCTGGCGCGTATACGCCGTGTGAGACTTTGAGCACCGTATACGCTCCCATTGATTTCAATTGGAGTTAGTCTCGTATACGCCGCATTATTTTGCGGCCGCAAAATCACGGCTGCAAAATAACGCGGCGTGTACGATCCAGGCTCCCATTGAAGTCAATGGGAGCCTATACGGCGCTCAAAGTCTCACACGGTGTATACGTGCCAGGTCACGCGGCATGTTACTCCGTGTGAATGCACCCTAATCTGGCACCATGTTATCAGGCAAGAGATGTTGAGCAGATTGATATGTAGTTCTGTCTGAAAAGATTCAGTATAATTTGCAATTTTTCAATTTTAATTTCTGCTTATTCTAGACTTAGGGCTCGTCCACACGGGGCAAGAAGGTTGAGTTAAAATCCACCCCCTTACAATAGAGGTCTATGTAGACCGCTAGCATTCTTTTTGTGTTCCCGTTTGTGCAAAAAAGATTCGAGCTGCCCTTTCTTCAGGCAGATTCCGCAGCTGATCAAGCCGCGACGTCCGCCTCGCGACAGCACCCTCCGGACTAGGCCTATTCATTTGCGCCTACTCCGGAGTGGAAAGCTGCGACTGTCTCAGCTTCCGACTGGTGCATTTTGGTCCTATTCTGACGTAGCTTCCCACCCAAAATCAGGACCAGAATACGCGGTCACTAGCCCCGTATGAACTAGCCCTTAGGAGTCCAGGGGCGGTCCTACCCAGTGATTGACAGCTGCCTCTGTATGCTCACTTAAAAGAAAGGCTGTCAATCACTAATAAGTCTGCAAACTTGAGTCCTAAGTCTCGAAGGAGCAGAAATGTGAATGAATGAACTACAAGTTAGATGAAAACCTTTCTCACAAATAATTCTTCTACGCAGCTTGCTATCCAGAGATTTCCTTTAAATCTAGTCTATTATAAGAGCTGTCCAGCAATCTGGATAATCTGCTATTCAGGAACATTGATGGCCCTATTATAATGACTATGGGGTTAGAGTGACTAGTGTGAGAACACTATACAGCCATGAAGAACTTGTATTTGTGCCCACAAATAAATGGCTAATGTTGATACACACAAAGGAAAAAGTGGCATTTTTACTCAGTATGAGACTTTGACTTTGTAATTTTAACCTCAATTTCATGCCTGAGGAGTGATATATCAGAGATGAATTCACAGCCTACTGACTGCACATAGACGCATCTAGGCATACCTGGGAAGGTAAAAGGAATCGACGCTTTAATACTGTCCTCTTAAGAAGTAGTTATTCTTTTATATCTGTATTGGGGCTACAGCAAGTCCCTAGTAGGCATTATTCATTGCTCCACAGATATACTGCTAGCTTAGCACAGGATGGCCTACCAACTGAGCCGAGATGGATTTAATTTTAGCGTCTGCGGAGCTGCCTGAGCCCTTGCAAAAGATGAAAAGCTGGGTTCATTTTTCTCTTTTCCAACAGACATATTACCTGGAGCAGCATGACATATTGCATCAGGAATCTTGTTTGAGGCTTATTTATTTCAGCTCTCGTGCTGGTGGAGATGTTACACGGCCAAGCTCTGCTTTCGCAGGTCTGGAGATTCTATGTGTGTATGTGAATGTACTTGCCAGCCAGAATGCCATTCATCTCGGCATACAATCGGAGCTGCGGGTGACCTGGAAGCCTGCTAAGTTTATATTCAGTCTGAATGAGAGGTATCTCCAATCCAATTTCTGCAAGCAGCAGCAGGTGGAAAAGCTGCTCTTCCTTTAACCCTTCAATTGCCACGCTCATATTTGCTCTTACAACATTGATATAAGTAGCATATAAAGATTTGTGGTGTAATTCATTTTATAAGGCATCTGATAATCCAGATTGGGTGATAATCTGGTTGAGTTAAACCATTTGGAAATTCCTTTTATTAGTAAAAATAAATGGATTACCAATTAGGTAAGTCAATATTTTGTGCATGGGTTGATGGGTGCCTCTGCTTCACAGGGCAGTAGCGTCTTATTCATTCACCAGTGGCCTATACACAAATCCCATCCACTTTACAGGTAATGAATAAACACATCTTCGTTTTCACTATGTGGGGCCTTAGGCCTCATTCACATCTGCGTCGGTAATAAGTTTGGGGGAGTCCGCATGGGGACCCCCCTGAGTAGACTACTGAATGCATTGGCAAGCGGTGTGCAGTGAAAGCACACGGTCCCCGTAGACTGTAATGGGGTCTGTGTGCTCTCCGCACGGAACATGCGGACAGAAAAGTACTTTGTGATCTACTTTCATGTCCACATGATTCATGCGGGCAGAATGCGAAAAGCATAGGACCCCATTATAGTCTATGGGGTCTGTGTGCTTTCACTGCACACCACTTGCCAGCGTGTTCAGTAGTCCATCCGGGGTGGTTCCTATGCAGACTCCCCCGAACGGTTTACCGACGCAGATGTGAACGAGGCCTTATAGTTTCATTACAAAATTTTCTGCTTCCTTTTTAAAGGTTCAATTTATATATTGCCTTTTGACAGATTACATCTGTATCAGTCATCCCAAATTTAGAATTGTAAAAAGTTCTATCAATGGTTGGCTTGGAAAAACCAAAATACTATGTTATTACCAATTAATCTAGAAAAGTCATCCTGATATGCTACTTACCAAACTGGATAAAACCAGGGGGGGATTTTCTTGGCAGAACAATTTGCAAAGTTCAGTCACATGTACAGTATGGCCCAGCCCTTTGCCACTTTATGCCCATTGAAAGAAATGATACAGTGCTGTATACATATATAAAATAGCTTAAGGCTAAGACCCCATGTGGCGCTCCACAGCAAAAAAGCACTGTGGTAAAAACCGCAATGGCAACGCGTCTTGGTCCTTCATGCAGCGCTTTGGACGCAAAGTTTGCAGAGGTTTCCTTTCCTTCAAGAATACTTATAGGGAAACTGCCAGCGTTTCCATAGATATAATTGACATGTTGCGATTTCCAAAACCACAATGGTGTTGGAAATCACCACTTCTCCGCAGCAATTTTTTTGGGATGGGATTGGCAAGAATATCATCCACTTGGCTGTGACTGTAAAACATTGCACTTTTTCCATGATGTTTACACCACGTGCGGCCGACTTAAAGGAGTATTTTCATTTATACATTTATGGATATATCCAGAGAATATGTCTGCTGGATGTGACTTCCATCTTTGTTACATCTATAACGTATACTGAAACAACCATTCAAAATGCACGGTTCATATATACAGATTATACAGTATTGTATGTACAAGTTTTTTCATTGTGTTCTGTCACCCAGGTATACAACACCTATGATACAATTTCTGACTAGAAAGAATTCTAAGAAGTATATAAAGTACAATACAATTAAAGTGCAGCCAGGACAATCATCTTTATCGTAGATTCCTACAATATTTCCAGGCTTATTGTGGGTTATCGGAAAGCCATCATGGAAAATGTCTATATAATAGGTCTCATATAGCAAAACCGCTGCTGAGAAAATGAGGCTTTGTTGCTTCTAGTAGGTAAAGTTCATGTTCTGTTTAGTCATTGAATAAAAAAATGGAAGCTGGAGTCTGATGTACAAAACATCTGCGACCAAAGTGTTATCCATGAGGCCCAATTTCCTTCCCTTGTTCACAATAAGGTGAGATTTTGCATTTTTACTTCCATCTTATTCCTACATGTACAATTAGCAGATAATTGGACTTCTGTATTATATGCTGATTGATACCTGATGGATTAACATGGAAACATTGTTTGGAAACTCACCTAGGTTACGTTCACATTTGTTTTTTGTTGTTTTAATGTAGATTGTGAGCCCCATATAGGGATCACAATCTACATTTTTTTTCCCTATCAGTATGTCTTCGTAGAATGAGAGGAAATACACACAAATACAGGGAGAACATACAAACTCCTTGCAGATGTTGTTCTTGGTGGGATTCGAATCACTGAGCCACCGTGTTTCCCCCTGGCTACGTTCATATTTGTGTTAGAGTTGTCCGCTGCTTTCAGTTTAAAAACAATGGACACCTTGACTATAATGGGGTCCGTCGGCTATGTATGCTGTTGCTATTTTAGCAGTTCACTTGTCTGACGGACTATAACAATGGATGCTAGTGTAAATCCAAATCTTTTTTTGTGGTGGATAAGCACCTGCTTCCATATTCTCCCCATAGCAGTCAATACATATCTGTACTGTGTTTTTAGATGTCAGCGACTTCTAGGAGATGAATTGTAAGCTTCACTATTCACTCCAAATTGCCAAATGTGAAAACAAGCAACATTCGCCATATATCACATACCTGGCAAATCCATTTGCTCATGTCTACTAAAAGGTAAAGTGTATCTTGGGAAACACTCTGCTTGTCAATGAACGCTGAGTTTTGAAGCTCTGCGCCAGAACCACAAGAGTAGGATATGATGCTCCTGTCTAACAGCAGACACAAAGTGTCATCTTAGTGCATACGATAGTACATCTGTAGTCACATCCTATGCAGCTAGCTTCTGAAAACACGTGAAAAATATCTGCAGAGTGAAAAATGCTGGAGAATGCCGCATGGTCCCATATGTCTCATAAGCAGATAACAATCCTGGAGGGAAGACTCAAAAGTAAGTGACCTTTGTGGCCATTGATAGAGTTAGAATTGAATGCAATGAGAGCTCTAGTGTTATGTTATATTACCATGCGAGGCACTGATATCACCTGGTAAATATGCAGCTTGTCTCCACTTTGCTAGCATTTATGTATATACCGCACATACATGTAACACATGTGCAGTACATCACTAAGGTCATTGTCCACAGCATGGAGAATAGGGATGGGCCATTATGCCCTAAACCAAAATGATAATTCATTGGACATTTTACCTCAATTTTTTACCTCAATTTTACACCTTTTAAACCATGCCCCTTTTACAGTATGTTTAAGTGTAGGGCAGTCTTGCAATGTTCACCCAGCATTTCCTTCGGAACAAACATGGCCAAATATATATTCTGGGGTCTCTTCAGATCCTAGAGTATAACAAGCATAGAGCCAGGGGAGGTAATCAAACATAAAAACAGTAATACTTACCTCTCCTGCACGCCAGCGTGACTCCCTGCTGTCTTAGACACTTCTGGATTATTTTTTTGGACTGCTTATTGGGCTCCAGTGTCACATGGCATTGTGATGCATAGACTGAAGCGTCATCACGTCAGACAAAGACAGCATGGAGTTGCGTCACAGCCCAGGAGAGGTGAGTAACACTATTTATGTTTGATCACCTCCCCTGCCTCTTGCTTGTTATATTCAGGGGTCTGAAGAGACTCCAGAATATAATAATGGCAATTTTGGTTCGGACGTGTTTGGTTCAGACAATACTCTAACACTGTAATAACAAAATTCTCAAGCCCTTATAGAGAGTACTGCTGGGATTGGAGATTTCTGTGCCAATTCTAAGTCCATTAATGACCATAAAGGTGTGTTTTCCCACACCTAGTTATAAAATTATAAATTTATTCAGCTATTCTCCTATTCTTTTAATCTCATTGCTTCTTTACATTATATTTCTCTCCTCACATATAGAGTTCTATGGAGAAGGGAGGAGTGGAGTAGGCTTCTCCCGCCTCGATAATTGATTTAATGCCTCATTCTGTGCACAGGTCGTATCTACAAACCTAGCAGTGTTAAAAGCGCACAGAATAGCAGCTTCTATATCCTCCCTCCCCTCTCCATAGACTAATATGTATAAAGTAACTCAGCCTGAAAAGTGGAGAAAAAAAATTTCTTTAATAAGATATATTAAAATATATTATATATTCTAAACTTTTTTGTGTTAATGCATACTATTCATATGTGAAAAATTGTTTCTAACAGGGGTTACACTTTAAGTCAGCTTCTTGTATCATGATTAGAGATGAGCGAATAGTATTCGATTGAGTAGGTATTTGATCGAATACTACGGTATTCGAAATACTCGTACTCGATCGAGTACCACTCTCTATTTGAATGGAAAAGTTTGATGCAGAACCAGCATTGATTGGCAGAATGCTATACAGTCGGTTCTTAGCACACACATTCAGCTCTACTTCATCGGGCTAATAGAATGCATTGGCCAATCAGCGCTGGCCAATGCATTCTATTAGCTTGATGAAGCAGAGTGTGCACAAGGGTTCAAGCGCACCCTCGGCTCTGATGTAGCAGAGCCGAGGCTGCACAAGGGTTCAAGCGCACCCTCGGCTCTGCTACATCAGAGCCGAGGGTGCGCTTGAACCCTTGTGCACACTCTGCTTCATCAAGGTAATAGAATGCATTGGCCAGCGCTGATTGGCCAATGCATTCTATTAGCCCGATGAAGTAGAGCTGAATGTGTGTGCTAAGCACACACATTCAGCACTGCTTCATCACGCCAATACAATGCATTAGCCAGTGCTGATTGGCCAGAGTACGGAATTCGGCCAATCAGCGCTGGCTCTGATGGAGGAGGCGGAGTCTAAGGTCGGACCTGAATGGAGACTGGTGTGGAGCGCTCTTAGACTCCGCCTCCTCCAGCAGAGCCAGCGCTGATTGGTCGAGTTCCGTACTCTGGCCAATCAGCGCTGGCTAATGCATTCTATTAGCCCGATGAAGTAGAGCTGAATGTGTGTGCTTAGCACACACATTCAGCTCTACTTCATCGGGCTAATAGAATGCATTGGCCAATCAGCGCTGGCCAATGCATTCTATTAGCTTGATGAAGCAGAGTGTGCACAAGGGTTCAAGCGCACCCTCGGCTCTGATGTAGCAGAGCCGAGGCTGCACAAGGGTTCAAGCGCACCCTCGGCTCTGCTACATCAGAGCCGAGGGTGCGCTTGAACCCTTGTGCACACTCTGCTTCATCAAGCTAATAGAATGCATTGGCCAGCGCTGATTGGCCAATGCATTCTATTAGCCCGATGAAGTAGAGCTGAATGTGTGTGCTAAGCACACACATTCAGCACTGCTTCATCACGACAATACAATGCATTAGCCAGTGCTGATTGGCCAGAGTACGGAATTCGGCCAATCAGCGCTGGCTCTGCTGGAGGAGGCGGAGTCTAAGATCGCTCCACACCAGTCTCCATTCAGGTCCGACCTTAGACTCCGCCTCCTCCAGCAGAGCCAGCGCTGATTGGCCGAATTCCGTACTCTGGCCAATCAGCACTGGCTAATGCATTGTATTGTCGTGATGAAGCAGTGCTGAATGTGTGTGCTTAGCACACACATTCAGCTCTACTTCATCGGGCTAATAGAATGCATTGGCCAATCAGCGCTGGCCAATGCATTCTATTAGCGTGAACTGAGTTTGCACAGGGGTTCTAGTGCACCCTCGGCTCTGCTACATCAGATTGCTACATCTGATGTAGCAGTGCCGAGTGTGCATCAGATGTGTAGTTGAGCAAAACTGACTCAGCACTGCTAAGTCTCTGCATTCGTATAGGAATGCATTGGCCAGCCTTCGGCCAATCAGCGCTGGCTCTGCTGGAGGAGGCGGAGTCTAAGGTCGGACCTGAATGGAGACTGGTGTGGAGCGATCTTAGACTCCGCCTCCTCCAGCAGAGCCAGCGCTGATTGGTCGAGTTCCGTACTCTGGCCAATCAGCGCTGGCCAATGCATTCTATTAGCCCGATGAAGTAGAGCTGAATGTGTGTGCTTAGCACACACATTCAGCTCTACTTCATCGGGCTAATAGAATGCATTGGCCAATCAGCGCTGGCCAATGCATTCTATTAGCTTGATGAAGCAGAGTGTGCACAAGGGTTCAAGCGCACCCTCGGCTCTGATGTAGCAGAGCCGAGGCTGCACAAGGGTTCAAGCGCACCCTCGGCTCTGCTACATCAGAGCCGAGGGTGCGCTTGAACCCTTGTGCACACTCTGCTTCATCAAGGTAATAGAATGCATTGGCCAGCGCTGATTGGCCAATGCATTCTATTAGCCCGATGAAGTAGAGCTGAATGTGTGTGCTAAGCACACACATTCAGCACTGCTTCATCACGCCAATACAATGCATTAGCCAGTGCTGATTGGCCAGAGTACGGAATTCGGCCAATCAGCGCTGGCTCTGATGGAGGAGGCGGAGTCTAAGGTCGGACCTGAATGGAGACTGGTGTGGAGCGCTCTTAGACTCCGCCTCCTCCAGCAGAGCCAGCGCTGATTGGTCGAGTTCCGTACTCTGGCCAATCAGCGCTGGCCAATGCATCCCTATGGGAAAAAGTTTATCTCACAAAAATCACAATTACACACCCGATAGAGCCCCAAAAAGTTATTTTTAATAACATTCCCCCCTAAATAAAGGTTATCCCTAGCTATCCCTGCCTGTACAGCTATCCCTGTCTCATAGTCACAAAGTTCACATTCTCATATGACCCGGATTTGAAATCCACTATTCGTCTAAAATGGAGGTCACCTGATTTCGGCAGCCAATGACTTTTTCCAATTTTTTTCAATGCCCCCGGTGTCGTAGTTCCTGTCCCACCTCCCCTGCGCTGTTATTGGTGCAAAAAAGGCGCCAGGGAAGGTGGGAGGGGAATCGAATTTTGGCGCACTTTACCACGCGGTGTTCGATTCGATTCGAACATGGCGAACACCCTGATATCCGATCGAACATGTGTTCGATAGAACACTGTTCGCTCATCTCTAGTAATCACCACAAATATTCTGATTCTGATAGCTCTTCACCAATTGTTTTCTTATATCTTTTGACTTTTCAGAGAAGTATAAGATTTAGTTGGTAATGTGTGGGGTATAGTAATAGGACAAATTGTTTTCTAATGAAGTGCTACCTGCTCCTGGAGATGCCAAGTAGCTATAAATCTCTTAGATGGTTTCAGCAAACACAGACACAGAACCCTCAGTTCCTTATTTCAGTGCAATAGCTACAACAACATATCTACATCAGTAATGCTCAATATGCTACAAGTAGATAGATCAGGTCCATCCTGCGGTTAAACAAAATGCCCATAAAGCCTAAAATTCAATTTAGTGGGAAACTTGTCTTCAGGAAAAACATGTCTGTAGATACTTTACCTTCTAATTCTAACCCATTTCTATTACTTTACAATTTGTATGGAATGAAAAAGTTTTATCTTTAACCAGAAACAAGCAGTTAGTAATATAGTTAGAGTAAAGCTGGCCATAAACTTGCGATAGATGTCCACCAAACACTCGTTCAGCCGATAGCTATCTCTTCTAATCCCAATACACAATCCCAATTGCCCCCAATTGAAACACCCAATCTTTATCTCCCCTAACATCTGCCGTCAGCAGAGAGTGGGTCCCCAGTCATCCGTACCCATTTGATCGAAAGATTAATCTTATGTATTTGGCCAGCTTTAGGTAGGTCTAAGTGGAGGAAAGTAAACCTTTTTTTTTTATTAATATTTTGCATTATACACAATTTTTTTCACTGTTCCAGTTTTATGCCAAAAAGTGGGAAGAACAATTTTCTCTACTGGATTTCTTACAGTTTTTAAATAAAAGAATATTTAATACAACAGATCTCAACCATCGCAACTGCAATTTCTTGTCACAAAAATGGCTGCTATTGGGGTCCAACAAAGAATGAAAAGTTTTGAGATAACCCTCACTGAGATACAGGAGAGACAGTATACGCTGTCTACCAATAAGTATTTGGACACCCATACAAATGAAGATATTCGCAGTCGTGATGTACTTCACTCCTTCCACTGTTATATAGGAAACAGCATTGGCATTAGTGCATTGGTATTAGTTGCACGCAAGATGCATGAAGTGTAGAGTTGTCCAATTTCGAATTACCCAAAATCGACAGTGGCCTATGTAATTATGAAGTGTAAGGTGAACGGTGATTGTCGGAATGTGCCCCGAGTCGGCAGACCCCGAAACCGGGAGATAGAGACCGACGAGTGCTGGCCAGAGAAACCGCACCCAACGGATGGCTCACATACACCAGGAGTTTCACCAGGTATCCAGGAGTATTGTGTCACTCAATACCATCCGTAAGGAAACATCTGCTGGGTTCTACCAACTACTGACAATTAAGAAATGTTGTCTTTCTATTCTACCACAGGTGTCCTAATACTTATTGGTAGACAGTATATACTAGAATGTAAGTTAATGGGAGATCAAAATATATGAGATTTTAATCATTTTTCATGTCACTATCTATATTTTTTTTTTAAATGATTACATTCTGAAATTTTCACTCTAGACTGACAGTTGCCAGTTCTGGGGTTATTTTTGCAGCATTCACCTCTTTTACATCATAAACAGTGTTACAATAAAAGCTAGCACCTCTATAGATAACATCACATAACACCCATAATTGCATCCACTACTGACTTATATCACAGCTTATCTATCCCCCCTCCCTGCACAGAGCATATCCATACACCTCCATAATGAGTCCATTTCAGACTATTTCTGCCATGAATAAATATACCAAAAGTATAGCACGTCTATTGGAGGAATAGGTATAACCCATCATAATTCAGTCCTACCTCCCTCCCTCATTAAGCCCTTCAAACCTAGCATGTCTTAAACCACAAACATAGATATACAAACACAAAACTGGAACAGGCCAGATGGTTTATCGACACTCAACATATCCAACTACAGGTTCAAGTATAAAAAATATATACCTTTATTAACACAATGTTAAAAATTATATCCATCAATATAGAGAAATACACATATACTGGACAGATGCAAAACACCGTATAAAACAGTACACATAGATGAATCTTAGTGAAATAGTATTGCACATATATATATATAGTAAGATGAACTACACCTGATGCAACCTCCACAAACAATTTATCCACTGTGGGAAGGTTATCTATATGCACTTGAGAAAGAGCAAGATTGGCTCGAAACGCATTGTGCTGTTACCAAATAAAGTCTTTTTGGGTGAGCGCTGCCTCTGTACTTCTCTTTGGAGAGTCTGGTCCTAATTTGCTGACATTCTGTTTACATTACCTCAGGGACATACACATAAAGCAATGACCATGATATTCATTAACCTTTCCATTTCTTGCAGACGTTTAATGGTGATTGCGGAATGGACTTCTTCAGTTTCGTGCAGAAGTTTCTTGTCATATTCTGTATGAACTTGCCACAAAAATAATTGTGATGGTACAATAATAATAGAAATGCTTGGGCAATTTGGCCCCATGTGGCAGCATATAGCTTAAAGGGATCCTATCATTAAAACTGAATTTTTTCTGGGTACCACACAGGAATAGCCTTAAGAAAGGCTATTCTTCTCCTACCTTTAAATGTCTTCTCCACGCCGCCACTCGGTATATAATCCAGTTTTTGTCGGTATGCAAATTAGTTCTTTCGCAGCACTGGGGGCGGTCCTCAGCACTCAAACAGCACTGGGGGCAGCCCCAATGCTGCGAGAGAAATCTTGAGCGCCACCTCCATCTTCTTCAGGAACAGATCTTCTTCACGTCTTCTTCCGGCGGTGGCTACAAACTTCTAGGCCTCTGGCCATGAGCAAATCTGACTGTGCATGCCCGTCGGCCACAAGAAAATGGACGCTTACACAGTATTGGAAGTGGCCACTGCATTGTGGCCGGCAGGCATTCGCAGTTGGCTGCCCGAGGCCTAGAAGTTTGAAGCCTGAAGAAGATGGAGGCGGCGCTGGAGATTTCTCTCGCAGCATTGGGGATGCCCCCAGTGCTGTTTGAGCACTGAGGACCACCCCCAGTGCTGCGAGAGAACTCATTTGCATACCGACGAAAACCAGATTATATACTGAATGGTGGCGCAGAGAAGACATCTAAAGGTAGGAGAAGAATAGCCTTCCTTAAGGCTATTGTGATGTGGTAGGCAGAAAAAATAAGTTTTTATGATAGGATCCCTTTAAAGTTATAGTCACATGATCAAGCCAAGACTTGGCAATGTGACTGTAAAATCCATGTGGCCCGCATTTGTTCACTTCAATGGGTGTTTCAGGTCCGTGACGATGGTTTCGATAGTATGCTCTATGAAAAAAACAGTGTATCACGGGCGCCACATTGTCTGAATAAGGGATCAGATGTAGGATTGCTTAAACAGTGTTTAACCACATGAGGACCGCCGTACGTAAATTTACGGCCTCATGTGCTGGTACCTAAAGACCGGACTATTGCCGAAATACGTCCGGCCTTTAGGTACCTTTCTGGCGGGGGGAGGGGTGCGGGGGGGACAGGGGTTAGGTGTTACTAACACCTAACCCCTTCCTCCATAACGTCCAGTCGGAACTCAGTCCGACTGGACGTGTTAACCCTTTCGATCGCGCCGTGAAACATCACGGCGCGATCGAAAGGGATCCGCCGATAATTTAAAGTGATCGGCACCCCCCGCGGCGAGATCGAGGGGTGCCGATGTCAGTAACAGGTAGTCTGGGGTCTGGCCAGTGACCCCAGACTACCGGAGCCCCCACATACCTGGTGATCCTGCCAGGCGGTGGAGGAAGTGAGCGATGTGTCTCACTTCCTCTGCAGCTTACAGGACACGAGCAGGCTCATGTCCTGCTCGTGTCCTGTCTGCTACTGTGTAGAATCAGTTGATGCTTTCATCAAAGCATCAACTGATTCAAGTGTCCTAAAGGGACACATGAAAAAGTAAAAAAAAAGTTAAAAAAAAAATAATAAAGTGTATGAAAAAAGTAATAAAGTTCTAAAGTCCAAAAATCCCTTTTTTTCTATACAAAATGAATTATATAAAAAAAAGCACTAAAAATTAAAAAAAGCAATGCATATTTGGTATCGCCGCGTCCGTAACAACCTGTACAATAAAACTGAAATAATATTTAATGTACACGGTGAACGTCGGAAAAAAAAAACGGAAAAAACTCGCCGGAAATAATGATTTTTTGCCATCTCATCCTACAAAATATGCTATAAAAAGTGATCAAAAAGTCATATTCACCCCACAACAGTGCCAATAAAAAGCGCACATTTTCCCGCAAAAAATAAGCCCTCAACCAACACTGTCAACCGAAAAATAAAAATGTTACGTCTCAGAAGATGGCGATGCAAAAAACATTGATTTATGTCCCCATATGTGTTTTTGTTCTGCAGACTTAGTATCGCATAAAAAAATAACATAAATGAGGTATCGCCGTAACCGTACCGACCCGCAGAATAAAGGACACATGTTACTTATGCTGTACGCTGCATGGCGAAAAATTTAAAATGTAAAACTCAATGCAGGATTGATTTTTTTTTTTTTTAATCCAGCAAGAAAGAGTTAATAAAATGTAATCAGTAAGTTGTAGGCACCCAAAGATGGTGTCATTACAAAATGCATCTCATCCTGCAAACAACAAGCCCTTATATGGCCACGTCACCAGAAAAATAAAGAAAATATAGCATCTAGCAATGTCAAGGCAAAACCCCCCAAAAATCGCCAAATTATTAGAACACAACTGGCTGCGGCAGATAGGGAATATATAAGCTGTGCGAGCGAATATCAGGGGACACCCCAGATTTACAGCTTATGAGCGAAAAAACACCAGAAGTGACCCCCAAAGTGACCCCCAGAGTGACTCCCCCAATCATAGGAGCTACTGGGACATAGTAGGGAATTTGGTGTCTGCAATGTTCTCCGCACAGCTTATACATTCCCTCTTCGCCATCCGCTGTGCAGTCACGTCTGGGATACTAATACTCACTACACCCCCTGAGAAATTCTTTGAGGGGTGCAGTTTTCAAAATGGGGTCACTCCTTTGGGGAATCCACTTTTCTGGTACCTTACAGGCTCTACAAACATGACATGGCGTCCAGATACCAAACATCAAAATCTGTACTCCAAAAGCCGCATCGCGCTCCATCGCTTCTGCGCCCTGCTGTGTGCCCAAACTGCAGTTTATGACACATGTATGACACTGGTGTACCCAGGATAACGGACGTAATGTCATATGTGGGTATAAACTGATATTAGGGCACAGCTGGACGCAAAAGGGAAGAAGGGTTATTGGGTTTTTGGAGCACAGACGGTTTGGTTTTTGGATGCCATGACACTTTTGTAGATCTGAAACGCCAGTAAAGTGGAATCCCCTGATATGTGACCTTATTTTGGAAACTACACCCCTGAAGGATTTCTCCAGGGGTACAGAGAGCATTTTTAACCCCCAAGTCTTGCTATAACTTATTATCCATAAATGAATACGAAGCTGATTGTGAGAGGTGAAAATGACAATTTTTCCAGGAATACGTCATTTCAGTGCGTAATATGTTGTGCCCGCCTTGTATCAGAGATGAACGCTCTAAAAGCTGTTGTGCCCGGGATACCCGCTTACCAGTTTTTGGAGTGTCTCTGCTGACATAAGTTGGGCACAACATATCGGGCACTAAAATGGCGAATCTCTGGAAATTTTTCATTTTTAACTTCTCATTATCAGCTGTGATTTCATTTCTGGAAACTAAATAAATGCAACACTCAAGGGTTAAAAACGCTCGTTACAACACTTCATAAATCCCATCAGTGGGCTAGTGTCCAAAATGGGGTGACATGTCTGCGGATTCCACTTTATTGGCAATTCAGGGGCTTTGCAAAAGTGGCATGGTGTCCTAAAACCAAACTGTGCTCCAAAAACCAAAATAGCGCTCCTTCCCTTCTGTGCCCGGCTGTGCCCAAACAGCCATTTATACCCACATATGGCATTAAGTCCGTTATCCGGGGTACACCAGTGTCATACATGTGGGCATACACCGCTATTTGGGTACACAGCAGGGCGCAGATGTGAAGGAGCGATATGTGCTTTTGGAGTGCAGATTTAGATTCTTTGTTTTTGGACACCACGTCACATTTGCAGAGGCCCTAAAATTGTCCCTACAAAATGGGGTCACTTCTTGGTGAATTCCAGTTTACTGTCACCTGTGTAGTTTCTAAAATGGGGTCACAATGGGGGGTTTCCATTGTATTGATACTTTAGGGGCTCAGCTAATGCGACATGACACCTGAGAACTATTCCAGCCACTTCTGCTTTCTAAAAGCCAAATAGCGCTCTTTCCATTCTGAGCCCCACCGTATACCCATACAGCAGATTATGGCCACATATGGGGTATTGCCGTGTTAAGAAGAAATTGTGTAACAAACTCTGGGGGGCTTTTAATTCTTCAGCTACTTGCAAAATTAAAAATATGGCGCTAAATGGACGATTAATTGGAAAAAAAAAGTAATTTTTCATTTTTACGTCCCATTGTTAATAAAATCTGTGAATCAGCTGTGAGGCCAAAATGCTCACCAAACCCCTAGATAAATTCTATGAGGGGTGTAGTTTCCAAAATGGGGTCACTTTTAGGGGGTTTCCACTTTATTGGTACACTAGGGGCTCTGCAAATTCGACATGGCACCTGAAAAATATTCCAGCAAAATCTGCCCTTCAAAAGCCAAATAGCGCTCTTTCCATTCTGAGCCCCACCATGTTCCCATACAGTAGATTATGACCACATATGGGGCATTTCTGTGTTCAGGAGAAATTGTGTAACGAACTTTAGGGAGCTTTTTTTCCTTTATCCTCTTGTGAAAATGAAAAATTTGGGGCTAAATTGACAGTTTGTTGGAAAAAAAGTAAATTTTCATTTTCATGTCCCAATGTTAATAAAATCTGTGAAACAGCTATAGGGTCAAAATGCTCACTCTACCCTTTGATATGTTTTGTGGGGGGTGTAGTTTCCAAAATGGGGTCACTTTTAGGGGGTTTCCACTGTATTGGTTCTCTAGGGGCTCTGCAAATCAGACATGGCACCTAAAATTATTCCAGCAAAATCTGCCATCCAAAAGCCAAATAGCGCTCCTTCCATTCTGAGCCCCGCCATGTTCCCATACAGCAGAATATGGCCACATATGGGGTATTGCCGTGTTCAGGATAAATTGTTTAACAAACTTTGGGGGGCTTTTACTCCTTTAACCCCTTGTGAAAATGAAAACTTTGGGGATAAAGTGACATTTTAGTAATTTTTCTTTTACACATTCCAATGTTAGTAAAATCTGTGGAACAACTGTAGGGTCAAAATGCTGACTATACCCCTTGATGAATTCTGTGAGGGGTGTAGATTCTAAAATGGGGTCACTTTTGGGGGGTTTCCATTGTTTTGGTACGCTAAGGGCTCTGCAAATGTGACATGGTGCCTGAAAATTATTCCAGCAAAATATGCTGTTCAAACACCCAGTGTCACTCCTTCCCTTTCGTGCACTGCCGTGTGCCCAAAAATCAGTTTACACCCACATGTGGGGTATTTCTGTGCACGGGAGAAATTGTATAACAAAATGTGAGATGCATTTTCTCCTTTAACCCTTTGTGAATGTGTTAATTTTAGGTCTAAATGAATGTATTAGTGAAAAAAAATGAAATGTCTAAATTTGACCTCCATATTATTTTTATTCTTATGAAATGCTTAAAGGGTTAACAAACATCCCAAATGCTGTTTTGAATAATTTGAGGGGTGTAGTTTTGAAAATGGGGTGATTTATGGGGGTTTCTATTATATAGGCCTTTATAATTCCTTTCAGAACTGAAGTGTTCCCTAAAAAATTAGTTTGAGGAATTTTCTTGTAAATCTGGAAAATCGCTGTTACACTTGTAAGCCTTGTAACGTCCAAAATGAATTAAAAGACGATCAAAAGATGATGCCGATATAAAGCAGAGATATGGGAGATAATATTTATTCATGTATTTGGATGGTATGACTATCTGCCTGAAAAGCAGAGAATTTCACATTTTGAAAATTGCAATTTTTTCCAAATTTCCATCAAATTTGCTAGTTTTTTTATAAATAAATACAAAAATATTGATTAGTGTTTACCACTAACGTGAAGTATAATGTGTTACGAAAAAACAATTTCAAAATCACTTGTGTAAGTTAAAGCGTCTCAAAGTTATTGCCATTTAAAGTGACACATGTCAGTTTTGAAAAAAGAGGCCCGGTCCTTAATGTACTTCTGGGCCTGGTCCTTAACCGGTTAAACCTGAACTCGAAAAATAAAAAAAACTAGCAAAAATGTCAGTTAATGTAGTAGTCAGGTTTTATATATATATATATATATATATATATATATATATATATATATATATATATATATTTTCTATATAACTAATGCAAAGCCCTTCTATGTAGAATTACTGGTCTATTGAAGCTCAAGTCATTGTGGGAACTGTAAAAGATAACTCTTTCTCTCTATATCACTGAAAAACATCTAGATCAAAATCTCATATATAATTCGTGAAATATAACACCGGTATGACAGAAACACCGGAAAGGGCTGCCCGTAGCAAAAACTCCTTCAATGTTTCAAGGTGGCTTGAATTTCATAAAGGATGGGTCAAAGGACAAAATCAAGCATAGTTGGGTATCTGTAATGGATATTTCTCATTCAACAGCCAAAGGCACCAACATATGTCCTTAAGACCATCTATGATACTATATCTAACAGGCCTATAAGAAGGAAGAAGAGTTGCATAGTCCTGGAGTCCTGGAATCACAGAAAATACGGTATACTAATATAAACAGATAATTTATTATACTTTTCTTGCATTAATTGCTTATTATTTGCCTATTTATCTGCAGATCACACATTCTGTGACCCAGTTCTATTAGGTACGGTATATCAAGATGTCTAGACAAGTCAGGTATGACTCCCATTCACGATTCCTTGGATGTCTTGAGTCGTATCTCAGCGCTAATTATCTTTACTAATGGAGATTTGCCTGTCCCACTTTACTTTGAGAGCCTTCATATAAGACGGTGAATGTATAAATTATTGCTGAGCAAATTTCAAAGCAATTTATGTTTTTGACTGAACCTTGTGAATTAAATGAAACTTTTTTTGTTGTCAGAGTCTGCCTTTATCATAAAATAGACTTAAAAAGAAATCATACGGTGAGAGGTTTTGGGATGGCATTAAAATCGAGGTGCAAATCAGATCAGCCTCCGTTTTGCACCATAG
Source organism: Leptodactylus fuscus (assembly GCF_031893055.1). NCBI lineage: Eukaryota > Metazoa > Chordata > Amphibia > Anura > Leptodactylidae > Leptodactylus > Leptodactylus fuscus. The sequence continues at coordinate 78,202,735 of NC_134266.1, forward strand.
ATCGCCAACGTGACTGGAATAACCTAACATAAGCCCTCACAGCACCCGGTGCTCGGCTTATGCAGTGTCAAGACCTATGTCTTTCTCAGAGTCCTAGCTTAGCGTTGCTTCATCTGCTATAAATTCATTTAGCAGCTTTAGCCCTGTATCTATATACCCTGGTCAATGTGGCATATTGGCGCATCCTTGCCATCCTATTAACCCAACGAGTCCTCAGTCTTCCTCCAGAATTTCAGCATGTCTCGCATTCTGCTTGCAAGTTGATTAGAAAAGTATAACAACAATATATATTCTAATATATAGCTATATACACAGTGCATAGACTCCCTTACATCATATATATCCCCAATAGCTCTCACCTCCTGGACCCGCCGCTATCTACAGGGTTAAAACAAATTCCTTCAACAATTATTCACAGTTCTCTAGTTTCTATGGTAACTCCGAAGCTGTGTGACGGCCATTTTAATGTCTTAGGGATGGGTTCTACCAGCACAGATAGTGTTAAGGAGGATGACTGCACCAGGCTTGTTAACTCTTCGCAGTAAGGGCTATGTACATGATATAAGTGTTAATGATGGGATCCGCGGATCTGATATATTACCGTCATATCACTTGATCGCAGTCAGACCTTATAGATTCAGCCTGGTGCTTGAAAAAAAAACAAAAAACGAATACTTTCCACAGTCACATTATCATATTCACAAAGATATTAGAGATAATGCCTTAGGACAGTACACTTTTATATCACATTATAGCTGTTACAGTCATTTTGCACTGCTTTGGGAAATCTCTCCTGGCTATCTTAAAAAGCGATTGCCATTGTCTTTTTTTTTTTTTTTTTTTTTAATAACCTTTTATCAAATCTTTTCTTTATTTGACTAGACACCGAACAGATTCACCCTAAGAAGCATTTATTGTGACTTTATTATAATCTGATACCTACTGTGCTGGAAATTGACAAGTGGTACCTATTAGCAGCCCGCTTGCTGGAGCTTCTATTTATAGAGCAGACACGGCTCTCCAGCAGGCAGCAGAAAGGGGAGTCAAAATCAATGTCATTTCTGACATGGCTCCTTGGCAGACATCTGCTGGAAGTATCTTATCTGCACCTTTTCGGATTGCTTGCAATCCTTTCCCACCTAGCATTTAAGGCCTCATCACCATGGATACCAACATACATTAGAACAATTCATAAATCGTTACACAATCCCATAGGTATACATCGAAAGATATTAAAATGAAGTATAGCGAAGATACTGTATATAGTTTCATTTATCACCTGCAGATAATGTATTTTGCAATAAAAGCTGCCGCATTCTGCCCATATATATTCCTCTTTACTACGTTACTTATGTTATTGTATGATTCTGTATATATGTGTATGTATTCACAGGGATAGCTTGCAGATTCTGGGCTCCATCCATTTCTATGCAATACAATAAATATACAGTATAATCAGATCTTTGCAATACCTATTTATTGAATTGTTGTTCTCTCATGTGGCTTTTGGACTGGTTAAGGTTATAAGGCCCCATGTTGTGGAAGCGCAGCCTTTTTTGTTGCAGATTTTGCTGTGTTTTTTTGAGCCAAAGTCAGATTTGGGTTTAACAGAAGGGAATCATCTAAATACTTCCTTTATATTTTTCATTGCATTTGTAGCCATTCATGACTTTGGCCCAGAAAAAAGAAAATCTGTAACAAAAAACTCTGCAATGTGGGGCCTTAGCCTAAAGGGGTTTTTCCTTACTAGATAGAAAACCCACTGGGGGCCAAAAAGGTGGTAAATAAAAAAACAAGGTGCTCCACTTCAGTGGCACGGTCCCCATTCTCTCCATATCCAGTCTCAGACAGTCCAGGCAATCGTTGGCCTCAGAAATGACTGCTGATGTCACCACTGATATGTTACTGGTCTTGCACATGTGAGTATAGAGGTCAGTGATTGGTTGCAGCAGTCATAGGGGCGTGACTCCTTTGGTTCAGCCAGTGGGTTTTCTGGGTAGCCTTGAAGACTCCTTTCACCCCCTTAAAGAGGACCTTTCACCATCTGGGGCACTGGTCTCACAGTATAGCGCTATAGATGCTACTGTGAGAAAGGGTGTTCCTGACTGTCAGAAACGCCCTTCTGACAGTGAAAAGCTAAGGTACCGGCACCAATAGCTCTTCACGGGGGGCACATAACAGGAAAGCCGATAGTGCGCTGAATTCACTGTCAGCTTTCTAGCGGTGTATTCAACCGCATGCAGCCCAGATGAGACACTGCTTAAGTGGTTCCTATACTATACAAATGTCAATCTTGAATCAGGCCTATGGGGTCCTATTATCATATACAGCACACAGTGCATTTTTTTCCTATTGCATTCTCAAAATGACAATTTGTATGATAACCATCCGCATTGTGAACACTTCAGTGCGCAGTTAGGGTTGGGACACTAGTGGTTCAGTTGCGAGATGTTTCTGTGAGATAGGAAAGCAGCTTGTAATTCTCCCTTAAGTCATTGTCAACAGCTATAAAATGTAAACAAGCATTGTTAAATTACCCACCAGCGACTCACTGTTCGTAATTGCGCAGCGGTAAAATAACTCTGTTTGTGTTAGGATTTCTTCAGGCTAAGGTGATTTTATGACTGTGCACCTTCTAGACACACTGGATTTCATTTTTAAGCAGGTGAATCAGGGTGAAGCTCCAAACACATGTCAGAGTAAATGCTGCTGGTCGTAAGAGGGGAACGGGAATGGGTGAGAAAAGTCTCAGTCTGGGTATAGTAGTAAGAATTTAATTAAGAATAACAATTGAGAAGTGTAACATTTGGGAACCTGCTGAGGCTGAACTGAAGGTCACACTACTTGGCACTCACTCTTACTGCCCACTGGGGAATACTATGAAAAAATGTTACCGAATTAGGTACAGGGCTACGGAGAAGTGGCATTTGAGCACTGAATCATCACTGAGAGGAAGACTTTTCACTTCTGCTGCCGATTTTCTACATTGTTAATCCATATATTGAAGGGAAAGTATCCACCTGGGAAATTCATAGTTGAGATGAGCATGGAGTCACCTTCTACACTTTTAACTACATGGTATAGGAGAACTCAGGGCTTGCTAGTCTCTTTGTCATTCTGTGACACATGGGCTAATCCCCTAGACAATTGCTTGTCAATATTGCAGGGTCTGGAGAGAGCTCTACCCAATAAAAAAGAGTGTGGCCAACCTGGACAGAGACTTCCTAACATCTACATGATTTGTTTTATGGTACATTTTCCCTTGTTTTTTCATTTACAAATCTTTAAAGAGTAGCTATTCTATATACTAGCCATTGAATAATACTATTTCTTTAGTTTTCTCCTCTGCAGACTCTCTCGAATTCACAGTCTTCCCTGAGCTAATGGGAGGAAACAACTGCTATGGTGTCCGCCATACATTGCAATAAGACTGAAGAGGAGATGATGCTCTCCTATATCTTTCTCATTCAGAACTTGTATGGAATAAAAATTAGGATTCTGTTCTGACTCGATCAAACGCAACATGTAGCACATTATACAGCAGTATGGAGCAGTATTGGTGTAAATAAACATACTATTAGGTGCTGCAGTATCTCATTTAGCCTCATTATCTTCCTTCTCTATAGACTTCTATGGGCAGCTGTAATACTTTTGTAAGCTGACAGTCCCTCTTAGTCCACTAAAATGCAGAGAATTCAGATGGATTAAGCAATTTAGGAGGGAAGAGGAGAGGCCTAATAAGTGGACTAAGGGGCATTTGTCTCTGATATGACACACAATATTACAAAGTTTATTATATCTACCGGTAGTGTTGAATATTATAAACTATGAGTAGAGTTTGTTGAGGTTAAAGTGACTATTTAAACATGACACATAATACTTATTATGCCTAGAATCTAAAGTATACAGGGTTCAGGATGGCAATGATACCCTATGAGTTGTATCAATCTAGTAATCATGATAATGTTGAAATAATGGGGAACATCGAATGGCCTTCACTAGTTGATGATGATGATGATGTAGTATGATATTGCAGAGATTACGGACATCTCAACGATTGCTAGTATTAGACTAAGCTGTTTACATCCATTAAGACCACACTTATTTTTCATAACATATATCTGTTATTACTTCGTATAATAGCAAATAGCAAATCTTATATAAAAAAAGCCATTTTACTGCCTTTACCAGATAGAAACTACCACCATGTATATGATATATATGGAGTCAGGCTTCACCTTTCCACTCCATTTGTTCCATGCTCCCTAATGATTCTGCATGCTGCAGTATAAGGCTATATAAATGATGAGATGCATTATCTGTAGATATTTACAAGCTATAGCCAGTTGAATATAGCGGTGTGTCCCCGCTGGCAACATATGAAGCAGCTTATCCTCCAATCTAAAGCCAGCAAAGCATGCCGTCTTACATAGTTTAACTCCTACTTATCCAGCAATGACTTCAGAGTTAATGTCTATGAGAAGGCAAACCTAGGGCACAAATCATTTGGATCCTATCATATAGGAGATTATGTGATACTCATGGAACTATGCACAGTATAATGTGTAGGCATCAATATCCATGTAACTTTCCATTATGCCACACTGTGTAGACTTTTGGTACTCTGGAATATTGTAGATCTGGCATTTTAAAGAAAATAAGATTAATATGTATCTATGTTGTCTTTGACCTCAGTTCATATACCACTGAAAACAGTCAGAAAGCTGGCACTAAATGGGATTCTTGATGACAGAAACAATAATTATTAATAGATTTATTAGCCTCCCTCTGCAGGCGTCATGGACTAATAATGCCAGAGCCAATGGGGCACAGTGTTTAATTACTGTGGTGCAGCGATGGGATGGAGGAGCAGCTGTGAACATCTGTCTCGGATTATGGTTCTGTGAGATTTTTAAGTTATCAATCCAGAGATCTGACTGTGTGAAGGGCGAGTGAAGGAGTGACGTGTAATGGCTGCACTCCAGGGCGTGCAAATTAGTAGATTTACCAGAATGACTGCGCATTTCTAAAATCCAGTACCAGTCTGTCTGTCTGTCTATCTAAATAGATGAAAAAAACCTATATATCCATATTACATACATATGCAGTCTGTATGATTTTCCATAAGTACCATAGAAAGAACTTGCCCACAAAGACCGTAATAATGACCTGTCACCATGTCTGAAAGCACAATGACATATATCATCTGATAGGCACTGTTCCCTGAGTATTTTGGTTCTTTGTTTATCCAAATCTGTTCAGATATTCCAGAGTTTGCTTTGTAGCATTGAGGCAAATAAGTGTCTACTAGACAAGTGGGCGGTAACACTGAATGACATAAAGCACACAGAAACCTTGTCCCCCCAAAACCACAGTGTTACTACCCATATGGTTAGCATTAACAATAACAGGGCTTTGAAATGGCTGAACTGCTTATGAATGGTCATTTTTGTTTTGAAAGTTTTTCTTCTATTATGTTGCATTGGACATCACTGTCAACCTATTACAAGCTGAGGGAGGTTTGGGGGCCTAAATTGTCTTTGTTTAAAGTAGAATGTTAATGGGATATAGAAAATATCCCAATATTGTATTATTCATTAGTATGTGGCCATTATCACACCTGCACCCTGTCTCTGTTCGGGGTTTCCATTCCAGAATCCGCTTAAAAATGAGGCACAAGCAGAACCTGTCTCTCCACATTTTACGCCTTTTTTTTCGGGCAGAAATCTGGCAGAAATCCGACTGACCCCATTATAGTCTAAATGCTTTTTTAAGCAGATTAGGTTTCCATTCATGGGGTGGAGACCCGAACACAGGTGTGAACCGAGTGCCGCGCCTCCCATGAGGCGACCTGAAGTGACCGCTTCAGGCGGCGCTATGCCAGGGCCTCGGGAGGGCGGCATTTTTGCTGACCTAAGCCAGTCCAGGACAAGCTGTCCTGGACTGGCTTAGCGTCACCGTGTCTGCAACCCGACATGGGAAGCGAGCGGTGTATTGGGGCAGCCCTGCTGGAAGTAGCGCTGCTCCAGCGGCCGCCCCTCACACTCAGGCAGAGAGCAGGTCCTCTCCCTGCCTTCTCTCTGCCTGTGAACGCCGCTCGCTCCGCTCGCCAAGCTCCCTCTCCGCTCGACCACGCCCCTTTCCGCTCGGCCACGCCCCTCAGCTCCGCCCCTCCTTCAGGGGCGGGGGCGGCTTTCTCACGCCGCTTCAGGCGGCAGAAAGCCCAGGTTCACCCCTGTGTGAACCTAGCGTAAAAGATGGTGTTCCACCAAAGCAACCTATGCCCTAGTCACAGAACAGGAGATAAGATGTGAGATTGGTGGGAAGGACCACTGGGATCCCCTCTAATCGGGAGAGTGGTGGTGTTTTTGTTTACCAGAAGACACTCAAATCTGTATGACCAACTGGTGTAGAAACGACCCTGTGGATATGTGCGTTTCTTTTTCAGTTGATGGCAAGAATGATCGACTTCCATTTTTTTTATATGAGGATTCTTTATGTCCTTTCATTTTAACTTAGAATTCACTCAGTGTGGATAGAGGATAAGTTGCTTTGGTGAGACTCCTTTTATGTGTCACAGATGCTTTGGTGGGACTCCGTTTAAGTGTACTTATATTGTTCTCTCTTGGACTGTTCTAATGTTATGCTATAAACAAGTAGCACATTCTCTGATCACAGTCTTTGGGATATAATTTATTGAGTTAGGGTGTACTTGATTTAGAAACATTAAGAAACACTATAGCTAGATAATACCTAATACATGGCAAAATTCAATTTCTATACTTATTATAATTCAATCCATAACTCCTCAGTTTAGGCATTGTTGTCCTATAATACAACGTGGCCACAGAATTGTACTGCCTGCGCTTTCGCTATAGTATTTTGGTTGGTTTCCTTCGATTATGGAACTAATATTTTTCTTGTCCCACATGGCTTTTTATTAGCAGGCAAGCAGAAACCATGAGCCGCAGTAATTACACGCTTAGAAAGCTTTCCCTCTCACATTCTCAACCACTAAAACATGGCCTTTTTTTTCCTTCCACCCTTCAATCTCTCTCCTGTCCGCCTCTCCATTTATCCGAGACGTATGTATATTTTCATAATAAAACAATCTCATTGATTGGCCCTTAAGTGACACTCCAAATGAAATGGGGAGGCTTAACTAACAGTTGAAAGAATTATCTTAAAAGTGTCTTCAAAGCCTTCTGTTTAATGGACAAACTCTTGAAAAAAGACCAAGACGAAGATGGAAGAGCACAAAGGGCACGCTTATGCCAATTGATGCTTTGTACAATGTGCCAGAGCTATTAAACATAAGTGGAAGCCGTGAGGCTATAGTGCGTGGTATATACATGGGGTTAATGAGGCATTATCTGAAAAGCAGAGGACCTTGCTTGGAACCAAGCAGAGGTGAGAAAGCAGAGGCGAGGGACAAAGCTTCTGATAACAGTTTGGTACAAGTCGTGATGTTGTTCCCTATCATCACTGTCAATGGAACTTTAAGAAATATGACAAAACTATTTCAAAGTAGCAAGCAAGTCAATTCTATTATGTTTATTTGTCCACATTTACATTCATATAGTAGTTAAATCTCATTTAAGCACTTCCTGAGCAGTGGTGGACAAAGATAGTCCTGACCAATAACCAATGGGCAGTAAACTACTGGCCAAAATGTACTAAGGGGGAGGGGAGAAGAAGAAGGAGAGAGACATGAGGATTGTAAAGCATTAAATTAATCTTTTTTTTTGTGAATAATTCCTGAAAACCCAGCTGTGACTTAAAGGAAAACTCTCTCTCTATAGAGCAGACGTCTATTTTGAAGGGCTCTCCTCTTCCTCCCCTCTCCTCACCATAGACTTCATTGTACAGATTTATTCATTGGCAGGAGATAAAGTATATTACAAAGTTATCTTCACCTACACTATGTATTTATAGAAAAAAAAAACATAAAAGTTTAGTTAGATTTTAATAGCATGAACACTGAAAAAATATCAAGGATTGACAAGTCATTCATGAGTCACCCCATAGGAAACAAACTATGGTGACAACTGCTTAGCCTCAAAGTCAGTTAAAAATACACTTGCTTTCTGCTGGATCATTGGAGCTGATTACTGTTTTATAGCCTAAGGGTCCATTCACACGGAGGAAAATAGTGAGGAATTTAGTGTGGAATTTCAGCACTGAAAGAAAACCTCTCATTGACTTCAATGGGTTCCTTTTGCACAAAAAGGAACCCACTGAAGTCAATGGGAGGCTTTTTTTTCAGCACTGAAATTCCAGACCAAATTTCTCACCATTTTCCTCTGTGTGAATTGTCCCTAAGGCAACCAGAGGATTCTCAGGCCATGGGGTGGCAGTCTGACCATGCATTGCTCTTAAGCACATAACGTGTAATGATAAATTGTAAAATTTGCTTGAATCCACAGATATTCTCAGCTAGCCAATAATATACCTTTGTAACATCTAGCCAACCTGTAAACATTACTGTCCAATTGTTTTCACTTTTATTGAGAAGTAAAATTAAATATTCAGGCATAAAGGTTTAGCTCTACTAATGTCCAGCAAGCTGAGAAAAACACTGTCATGGTTCTCGATTGTTCCATCTGATCATTTAGCTGTAGGGATTGTATTATGGCTTAGCAATAACGATTTGATGACGGCCTCTGATCTGGACATTTACATATAATGCCTTTACACGTCTCTATAGAAATCAATGAGTAGGTCAATAATTCACAAGTCTGGAGGGTTTTACAGTATTTCATGGTACCAGATTATGTTACAAAATAAGGGTCCATGTCTAAGCTACAGATCAACTGGCCTACTGATGTACCAATGGACTCTATGGTGGGTTCACCTTGTGACACTGAAATCAGCTCCGAGGGTCCAGCAGAAGACAACCTCACTTAAAGGGGATTTGGAGCTTTGGCAAATTTCTTATGCAATTGATTCCACAGCTAGATAGTAAATCCTCAGAATATTTTTTCTAGTGGCCCCATGGTACCCCATCCTGGCACTGCTTTAGCATCATTATTTCTAAGCCAAAAATTGTTATGACTGGCTTTATGTTCTTAAAGTGAAAAACTACTCAATCCTCCTCAATCCATATAAAATGTGCAAAATAAATAGAAAACCACAGAAGTGCGGTGGAACGCATACACTTTACTGGATAATACAAGGACCGTCCTCATAATATTTGCCTGCATACAGTACATTGTATTCATCGAACAATTTAACAACTTATTTAAAATGGCGATGCTTAAATGCAGAAAAGTTAAAATCACACGGGGGTTGTACAGTAAATTATGTGTTATTACCAGGGATTAGTTTATTGCCCCTAAGGACTTTTCAGCCACTTGTGGAAATTCACATCATTTTCTACAAGTAGAATAATATACATGCAGTAAACACCTCAAGACTGATGTAATGAGCAACATTTCCATGGAAACAGACATTGTTACCACTTCTCACAAAGAAACATTACGATGACGCCGTTGTACAGTATATCAGTCAGTCGTACCGTATTGTATTATTTATATTTATGATTGTGAAGTATGTTCCTTCATATATTAAATGAGCTATCCAGCATTAGACACATGGCTGTCTTCTGGCAAAATCAGTTTCATCCCTGTCCTCAGGAATGTAAGCAGTATTGCATTCACTTCAATGGAGTGGAACAACAACACCACGCACAACTTGCGCACAGATATCAACAGCCATGTGGTTTAAAACATCTGTAACCAATAGGAGCTGAACTGGTTAACTAAGGAGCGCCATTGCTCAGTTTAAGATCTTATGCACATGGTATTACTGCTTTATATGAAGCTATCCCTTAGTTTACATCTGTGTTTGGTAATCCGTTTGGGAAGTCCGCATAGGGACCCCTCGAACAGACTACCGAATGCACTGGCAAGTGGTGTGCAGTGAATGCACATGGACCCCATCGACTATAATGGGGTCCGTGTGCTTTCCGCACTCTGCCTGCATGAATCATGCAGACATGAAATTATATCACGATCTACTTTTCTGTCCGCATGTTCCAAACGAGGCCTAAAGGCAAGAATCGCACCTATGACCTTACACTTTATTGGAAGTGATCAGAATAAACAGCAATGGTTTATCCCTGCATCTCCCCATTATCTAACAATGTATACTCATTGACATAAATAATACATCTAGTAGAAGTTGTTAGAATTGAATGAATGTGGCAGCCCAGGACAAGCAGTGTAGAGATAGGCACGGGCAGGCATAGATGGGCATAGCGGCCTCGCTGGTCATACTGACTTTTGGCACCAAATCCTATTACAGACCTCAGATCAGCAAAAGTCATGAGGGGGCCACACTATTGTGATGGTATCAGGTCTCTACAGCATTCCCTACTACTGGTATTCTGTTTTGTTGGTGCTTAAGGGTGCATTCACACTACTGATACGCTGCCTGATTCTGAACGTTAAAACACGTTCAGAATCAGTGCGTATAAAGCAGATCCCATTCATTTCAATGGGAGCCGGCATACGAGCACTCCCCGTTGAAATGAATGAGCTGCTTTTTTCACTACGAGCGCTCCCATTGAAGTGAATGGGAAGTGCTCGCGTGTACGGCTCGGAATGAGCTGAGCTAGCCGTACACGTGAGCGCTTCCCATTCACTTCAATGGGAGCGCTCGTAGTGAAAAAGCAGCCCATTCATTTCAACGGGGAGTGCTCGTATGCCGGCTCCCATTGAAATGAATGGGATCTGCTTTATACGCCGCGTGTTTTAACGTTCAGAATCAGGCAGCGTATCAGTAGTGTGAATGCACCCTTAGGGTGCCCTTAATATTAGGTGCGAACAAAGGTACAGGAGACAGGATGACAGTTTGAACAAGAGTATATATATATATATATATATATATATATATATATATATATATATATATATATATAGTAGTCCTAGTAGTCAAGAATCTCTCACCAAGAGGTACACTACCCAAAATAGCCCCAGAGAGTGGGAGAAGCAGGGGACTGGGAGAAGCAGTTTTGAATCCTCTTGTGGAAAGACGCTAACCACCATAAGACCACACCTGTAATCATTGACTATAAGTTCATACTGAGCCCACATGAAGAATTGTCAGCATCCTATTTAACTAGCTATTCACTGAAATACATAAACTAAAATACTAGCTATACATTAAAGGGGATATGTGGGGGACTGAAACTTTCTGCAGTGTGCTCACTGCAGTGAATAAGCATGCTTACTAATATAAATGCTGCTTATTCTTAGCTTTATATAGTGATGCAGCTGAAGGAGCTCAGTCTTCTCTCCTGACTATCTGACTCTATCAGGGGATAATCGTACACATCAGGGAGTGTGTGCGCCTACATAGGCAGTACGGAGACTTACAAGTCATTCCTGCTCCACTAGGGATTCTGGGTAAAAAATATGCAAATCTATTCTCCAGGATGTAATTAGGAGAACAGTGCACTCTGTGTGCCGCCCTCTAGAGGGCAGCATCCTTAACATCATGCATGACTCAGTGAGTCATGCATGATGTTAAGGATGCTGCCCTCTAGAGGGCGGCACACAGAGTGCACTGTTCTCCCAATTACATCCTGGAGAATAGATTTGCATTTTTTTTTTATCTGACTCTATGCAATACTTCTGCAGCTTTTCCTTGGGGTACAGCAGGGTCTGTCACATGGTGGAGAGTCAGAACATCCACAAGGATGCCAGGCTTGAAAACCTCCGTGCTATGAAATTCCTTAAATTGGGGTGACAGAGGATAGACATATACAGGGGCATAGCTATACGGGGTCCTGGACCGTGAGGGCGTCGCAAAGGTCCACTCGGTCACTAAATATACTACTATTCTAAATGGCCAAAGGTAGGTAGATGCCCAAATACAGATTGTCCACTGGAGCTCAGGAGCTTCAGGATATGCCTCTGGACATGTATTTGTAGGTTTGCGTATCCACGTCAGTGAGTACAATGTATCACAAAATAATCCAGTGTACAATGCTTATTTCTTGTCTGCTTTTTTAGCTCAACTCCCTGTCTGAACACTGGTTTATGCTCCCACTTTATCTTTTGCTGCACCTCTGCTTGTTCAGATAGGCTGTTGTGTATAAGCACAAGCCCATCACAGGCTAACCAGGAAGTTTCTACAGGGCGAATTGATTTCCATTCTATGTATGAATAGAATTATTATAAACTGTAGTATAAGCCCTATCTAAGAAAATTCTGATTTATCATTAAACATCAGAAAATTGCCATGTATATAATGAGTCAAATGAACTTCAGCAAAAGAACACACGTGGGTCGAGATGTTAATTATTTTAGATGCAAAAATAAAATGAAGCATTCTCTGATTGATCCCCATACTGTAGTTCAACTGTATGTCACCGACGCACATTTGATATCTTCTGCTCAATTCATTATTGCCGTTTTTATGATTTCCTCCAGGAATGACTAAATAAAAAGGACCCCTCCTCCCCCTCCATAGCTTTTAATCTTGTATGATACATTTCATGCTGTTTCATCTACAGTAAACATTCCGAACCTCCCTCTAATTATCAGGTAATTAGAAGAGTGTGGGAGGGTTTATTAATGGAAACCTTGTCTCGTTTAATTACAGTACACATGATACATCTCTGAAAGACTCCGATGTGCGGCTGCACAGGTGGTCGGAGCTCTGGATGAAATGTGGTGGAGGAGTCTGCTGTTACACAGGCAATCCATGGCACGTGTCATTTTTGGAGTGCTAATCCAGATCTCTTCATGTGTTCTAAAGACTACGAGGGACATGTATGTCATACAATGCACCAGTAGGGGCTCATTTCTGACAACTATTCCTTTGTCTTCAATTGTCTCTGCCGTGACTTCACTGTTGCGAGAATATTGTCTTTACCTGTAGCCAATTTCTCCCTGAAGACAAGATTAAATCAGAATTTTCTTAGCCATGGACGGAGTTTTAATAGAGATTGGGCCTTCCTATTGCACTGACCTCTTTATCATAATCTAATGCCCTATTAGCTCCAGATAGAGGAGACACCCAGGAACTATATTCCCGTTACAAAGATGAATTATAATTACTTTTGTTTCAAGTGAATGTAAGATTATTATTAATGATAGTATTTTGCTCAGATTTCTACTGAAATCCATAAATGAGCTCTGTACTTCTTAGAAGCTCTGCGCCTACATTTGATTAACCTCAGGACTAATTGTTATTCACTTAATGTCTTCATTTTGCTCCATTTGCCGGACAAGATATACTTGAAAACAGGTTGGAATGATAGTGATCAATGAATATTAGGACCTATTATGAGTTACTGTATGGCAGGGGATAGGGAAATAGCATGTCAGTATTCACAATAATGTGCAATTACATAGGAGGAGGAGGAGGCGGAGTCTAAGGTCGGACCTGAATGGAGACTGGTGTGGAGTGATCTTAGACTCCGCCTCCTCCAGCAGAGCCAGCGCTGATTGGTCGAGTTCCGTACTCTGGCCAATCAGCGCTGGCCAATGCATTCTATTAGCGTGAGCTGAGTTTGCACAGGGGTTCTAGTGCACCCTCGGCTCTGCTACATCAGATGTACATCATCTGATGTAGCAGAGCCGAGTGTGCATCAGATGTGTAGTTGAGCAGAACTGGCTCAGCACTGCTAAGTCTCTGCATTCGCATAGGAATGCATTGGCCAGCCTTCGGCCAATCAGCGCTGGCTCTGCCGGAGGAGGCGGAGTCTAAGGTCGGACCTGAATGGAGACTGGTGTGGAGCGATCTTAGACTCCGCCTCCTCCAGCAGAGCCAGCGCTGATTGGTCGAGTTCCGTACTCTGGCCAATCAGCGCTGTCCAATGCATTCCTATTGGAAAAAGTTTATGTCACAAAAATCACAATTACACACCCGATAGAGCCCCAAAAAGTTATTTTTAATAACATTCCTACCTAAATAAAGGTTATCCCTAGCTATCCCTGCCTGTACAGCTATCCCTGTCTCTTAGTCACAAAGTTCACATTCTCATATGACCCGGATTTGAAATCCACTATTCGTCTAAAATGGAGGTCACCTGATTTCGGCAGCCAATGACTTTTTCCGATTTTTTTCGATGCCTCCGGTGTCGTAGTTCCTGTCCCACCTCCCCTGCGCTGTTATTGATGCAAAAAAGGTGCCAGGGAAGGTGGGAGGGGAATCGAATTTTTTTGGAGTTTGCCACGTGATGTTCGATTCGAATCGAACACATCGAACAGCCTGATATCCGATCGAACATGTGTTCGATAGAACACTGTTCGCTCATCTCTAATAACCAAGCATGGTGTCATATATTGTGTAGTAGTTACAGTATTACCAAGCAGTGTCTTACGTTGTGTAGTAGCTATTCATGATATTGCAGCTTCACTGAATGGGTCTGAGCCACAAACAGGCCATTAGACTGATGAACATGATGTCACTGGGCTGTGAAGTAGGTTTTGGTGACGCAGGTGACTCCCACTGAACTGGATAGGTCATCAGTTTTTAAGTTTGTGTTAAGTCCTTTAAATATATCTTCCAGCACCATCATATAAAGCGCTCCTTATGCCTTGTGCTGCAATGTTAAACTGAGGTTAGGATGTCAGAAGCATTTACTAATTTAACAGGGAGAAGTGACTAGCGCTGTGGTAATGCAAAATCCATGTAAAGTGTCTTCTCTTAAAATAACTACGTGACGCTCCCGGTTTCATCTCAGAGTCTACGAGGTCTTTCTAGAATGTTCTTTCCAAATGTAAACCCTTCCCCTTCATTAAAAATAAAGGGCTCTCAATACGAGACATGTGGCAGTATTTGTCATGTTTTACAGTATTTTTTAATAGGGAAGTGAGCAGAGAAGAGGCCGGGCCGCCGTTCCAGACAGTATTAATGGATGTTTTCTCATCTTCGATAGAGAGTCAATACCTGATTAATGTACACACGCTGCATTATTCCTCAAGGGATGGTTTAACAAGTCCGTGACAAGCAAAGTGTTCAGAATGGTACCAGCTGATTCATTATTCATAGTAAGGGTGTATGTAAGACAGAGACCGCAGTCTGGAGAAGAAATGGGATTAGATGTCTCTCTGCAGTGCCTCACTTTCTCATTAGGATGTCTGACATTGTCTATTTCTCAACGCTAAGTGCAAGCCTTTACCTGAATGAAACATCAAACTAATGTGTTTAAGTGTAAAGCGGGCTTTAGTGGTCTAAATGAGATGGCCTGCTTAGAGCGGCTTCAAACCCACGCTTGGGGAGGGGGTCATTTAATTAAAGCATGACAGCATGTTACCAGGGGGCTTTTTATGAGGAATCCACTTCAGTAGCAAATGCAAAACTACATCAAGATATTGCAACTTTATGAGCCCATTATTATCGTGGTCGTAGACATGGGATGACAACAGGCGGAGTATGCGGCCATTTAGGGTGAGATGCAATCTATGGATTCATAATACAAACAGCACAACTGTCCATAATATATATATATATATATATATATATATATATATGTATATATATATATATATATATATATATATATATAGATCGTACAGATAGAAATTACACGTCTAACTACATATTTAGTAGAGCCAAAATGAAGTTCATAGCTGCTGTCTGAGTGTCTACCTACAGCTATCACGCAGAACTTTAGGAATGAAGGGAGGGGGAAGGAGTGCAGTTCACTTCTGCATTAGGAATTCTGTTCTTCTTTTCCAGCACAGAAGCAAAAAATGGATTTCAAGCTGTGATGGAGGGATATGAGGAACAGAGCATGACGCATCGTTTTACAAGAAAAAAAGAGCTGCAAACTGCGCAATTTTTAGCCTAGCAAATTTGACAGAACCTGCGATTGAGGTGCTTTCGACAGAAGTGAACAGAGCCAAAAATTGTACCATGTCTGGGCAACCTATTTGTAGACAGGTGGGCATTATATGTTATCCCATGGAGGACTGTTTTTGTTTCAGCCTATCCTTCCACTCATCTGGCCCTGTTTTAGGCTAAGGCCCCACGTAGCACAAAAAAAATCGCTGAAGAAGAATCGCTCTTGCATTGTAGTGCAGTTCCATGAGGTGAAAAGAGGTGTATGGTTCTATCCTGTAACCCTGAGTCCGGGGAAACTATATTGTACTTGTTTTACTGGAAGTAAGCCACACATATAGTTAGGTTATCCATTCTGTTTAGTTAGTTGCTCAGACGAGCAGGTTTTTTTTAATTTTGTTTTTGCCTGAAGTTAAGGCTATATTTTGGTTTGTTTACTTTGTGCCTGAAGTCAAGGTTTATCTATTCTCCTGTTTTTCTTAAATAAACCAGTTTGCTGAATATTTTGTGTCCCTGTCTTGACTGTTGGAGTCCACACAACTGCTTCTACCGAGCTAACTTCCCAACAACAGATATATGTTTTTAGATTTCTAAAAATTTTGTTAAGCACTCCAATTTCTTGCAACATAACTTCAGTACATTATTATGACATGCAAGCAAAATCCATAACAGGCTGCAATTCACATGGCAACCACTGGGTGTCCACATATAGCATAATCTACTCAACATGGTTTCATCCTTCAAACCTTCTTTTTCCTTTTTTTTTCAAAGCTAAACATCACAGGTCAGTCATTTTGGTATAAGTTGAGCCAAAACCAAATGGTAAGAATACTAAGGACAAAAAAAAACAGCTGTCAAAAAGTACTAAGATGGTTTTACTGGCAGGACTGTTTGGCAGGTTGAGGATGGCGTTGTTATTTAGCCAGTCAGAACCATTTTATAAAGTCTATAATTAAAACTGAATACATGAAAACCAAATTGGGTTCATGCAAGTTCAGCAAACTGGTAATATAACAACTAAAAAGAAGCTGCATCACTTTCCATTCAATAATAAAAGTGTAATTTGCTAAAATTGGAATACATCTTTAATAATCAAAATTCTATAGATTTTTTTTTAAGGGTTTTGGGATCACCAATATCATATCAGTGGGGGTCTGTCACTATGTACCCCCACCAATCATGGGGAGCCAACCTTACTCTGCATTATAGAGTCAGAAGCAGATGGCTCAGTCCACTGTGTCATGGCAGTGTTATGTTAATGGCCTTCAGTTCTTCCCACTATATTTTGGCGCATGTAGACCCCCACTTATCTTACGTTGATGACATATTCTACATTTAGGTCAACACTATGAAAATTCCAGAAAACCTCTTTAACTGTTTTATAGTATTTGGTCATACAGTATAGGTATACAGTGTATGGCACTCGTACTAATAGAAAAATGGCTTAGGTCTGGTTCATATCTGCACATGGGTTTCCATTTGGGGACACCCCGAATGGAAATCTAATCTGCATAAAAAAGCAGTTAGCTTAGGGAACCCGCGGACCCCATAGACTATAATCGGTCTGTATGATTTCCGCACAAAAAATGCGGAGAGAAAAGTGCTGCTTACGCAGAGTGAAACGGAATGACCTGAACACAGATGTGAACCAGGCCTTATACAGACACCATTTTATTTAAAATAGAGACCTAAAAAAGGGCTTGTCTAGAGGTGCAGCAGCCAGGGGTGAACCTACCCCTTTTGCCGCCCGAGGCGAACTACAGAAAGCCGCCTCCCCCGGGCGGAGCAAAGGGGCGTGGCTGAGTGAGGGGCGTGGCGGAGCGAATGGGGGCGGGGATTAGCACCGTTCGCAGGCAGAGCGCAGGCACGGAGATGACCTGCTCTCTGCCTGAGCGTGAGGGGAGGCTGCTGGAACAGCGCTGCTCCAGTGGCCTCCCCAAACCACCGCTCGGTGCTAAGCCAGTCCAGCTTGTCCTGGACTGGCTTAGGTAATAAAAAATGCCGCCCTCCCTGGGGTCCTGACATAGCGCCGCCTGAAGCACTCGCTTCAGGTCGCCTCATGGGAGGTGCGGTGCTGGCAGCAGCCCCCTAGTGTACCTCTATATTCCTCCAATGTCATACAGATGTAGAGAATCCAAAATAAAATAAAATCATGGCTTATCCCATTAAACCCCTTATACAGAGATATTGTGCCCTAAAAGCATGGAAGCTACACAACTCTGTACTAAGGTGCTGTATACACAAGTCTTATATATACAATGTAAAACCAACATTGGATTAACAAAGGGAGTTACCACTGTATGAAAATATCTGAATACACAATATCAAAGAATATTTTCCATGTGTATGAATATTTCCATCACCCAACTATTCTCAGTGCGCCATGATAATGGAAAGCTGCAATATTAACAAAACAGTCAATCGGCTTTGCCGAAGCAAGCTTAAAATCTAATAGATAAGAGGTCAAGTTTACTTCTCACATGAAGTTCACAAACGGAGAATATTGAGAATATAAAACTTAAAAGACATCCCTTAGGATAAGCTGAACTACATAGGAGCTGAATGGACAGACAATGAGATTTATGTGCAAAGTGAAAAGGACGGGGTTGTGCATGCTTCAGACCCTAAATAACTGTAACAAGGACCTGCACGGAAAAACTAGCTGCAAACCTTTAGATACTAGCAAAGGATAAACTGAAATAGATTTAGTGAAGAGAAAATGACCTTGCAGATAATGAGAAATAATCCTCTGCAGAATTCCTGTATCGGTGAGGGAGGTGCCAGGCGGCTGCTGATTCTCTTCCACTGTCCTTGAACTCCACGCATTTCTACACAGTAATTGGATGTCCGGTGAACACATCCAAACTCCCACCTTACAACTGGTCTACAGATTATAGATGCCAAGCTGCAGGCCAATCCATAACCATAGCCAGCCTTGGAGGCTTATTGCTGACCTCAAGCCCTGGTCATCTGTTCATGAAACATTGGCCAGCCAAGTCCAATGGTTTTATCCATAACAAAGGGTCCCAGTGGTATCAGACAGCCACTAAACTCCGTCATCATCATAAACATTAGACATTTTTCCACTCCTGATTTTCATATTGTTAGAGGATTGATGTGGATAGCTTCATAATATTTTATATTGATTAAATTGCACCAGTCATAGATATTGCTGTCCGATCATTAGGCAGTACATTATAAAGCAGGAGTGTGTGTGCAGGCATAACAATTAATGGGCCAGTATGCTTGCTTTGAATAAAGTGGCTAGCACACTGACAAAGCACACAGTTATGTGTATGTAGCCTAAGAGTAGTAGTACTGTGCAATAACTATATACCATATATACTCGAGTATAAGCTGACCCGAGTATAAGCCGACCCCCCTAATTTTACCACAAAAAAATGGGAAAACTTATTGACTCGAGTATAAGCCTAGGGGGGGGGGGGGGGAAATGTAGCAGCTAATGGAAAATTTCAAAAATTAAAATGGTTTTTGGGTGCAGTAGGTGCTGGGTGCTGGGAAAGGGGAGGGGGTGTTTTGGTTGTCTGTCTGCCCCTTCCCTGAACTTGAGGACTGTTTTTTTTTCCCCCACTTGGAATTCAGCCTGGCTGAATATAGGGTATCTGCAGTGCTCCTATTAACCCCTTCCTGGTGGAAGAGGAGCACTGCAGATACCCTATATTCAGTAGACCGGGCACTTTCAGACACAGGGATCCCTAATGTGTATGTGTTTCACAGTCATTTTCTACTTTTATATGTATTCTAGTAAAAAGAGTGATTTAGAACTTTTATTTAGTTTATTTTTTTATTATATTTTTTAAAGCTTTT
Organism: Leptodactylus fuscus; assembly: GCF_031893055.1. Classification (NCBI taxonomy): domain Eukaryota; kingdom Metazoa; phylum Chordata; class Amphibia; order Anura; family Leptodactylidae; genus Leptodactylus; species Leptodactylus fuscus. Next base: position 78,222,361 of record NC_134266.1, read on the forward strand.
TTTTTTTTTCACTATTTTATGGGAGATTCTATACATTACTATTGCGGCTGGTCATAGACTCGACTTGACTCGAGTATAAGCCGAGGGGGGCTTTTACAGCACAAAAACTGTGTTTAAAAATTCAGCTTATACTCGAGTATATACGGTACGTAGGTTCAGAGGCATGGTAATGTGCAGTATCTATTTATGGAAGATAAAATAAGTGGCACTGTGCAAGAGCTGTATACATCTGTGCCAGGAGAGGGCCCCCATGTATGCAGGAGTATATAGTTCTTGCTTATTGTGTAGAGATAAATCAAACTTGGTGGGTGGTGGTTAGGGCAGTCCTGGACACCCCAGACAACTGCCCAAACCGCCTCTTTTACAATCTGTTATTGCATCAGTCCACTGTATTGTGAAAGGGGCGTTATTATATAAAGGGGTGTTATTATATAATGGGATGTTATATAATGGGGCGTTATTATGTAAAGGGGTGTTATTATATAAAGGGGCGTTATTATGTAAAGGTGTGTTATTATATAAAGGGGAGTTACAGTTTCAGTAAAGAAAGCTTTGTTGCTCATGAGGATGGCAATTTCATAATTTACTCAGACTAGCATTTCTTAGCCTCTTCTCTGCTCGCAGAGCCATTTAAGCACTTCATTTTTATGGGGCAAATTGTATTTTGTAATGGTATTATTTATTAATCTACTGTATATGATGTACTGGGAAGCTGGAACAAAATTCAGAATGGGTTGGACTGCATTTATGTGACTTTCTACCAGGCTTAGTTTTTATAGTGTTTACTGTGTAGCCAAAATGACATGCTGAGTGGCATGTATAAAATTTTTTAATCATGCACCCCAAATAAGTCTTATCACACAGTCACAGCCGTATATACTAACATTAACCCTGTAACTTACAGGGAACAATACAAGAAGTGTCTCAGAGGAAGTGTGAAAAGTATAATAAGCTATAATAGCTAATCACCTCCTGAGGAAGCCAATTTATGTGGCGAAACGCGTAGGGGTGGTCCTTCTACCTTGTCAGTAATCCTCTCTGTGGACGTTCGGCTGACTATCTTTACCTTTCAACAATATGACTACAGGTATTTAAAATGTCATCACCTATGTTTGTCTAGCTTTGTGTTTGCCCTGGTGAAGTGTGACTTCCAAACATATATAGTCACATGCAATAGCATTGTTATTACTTCTTCCATGGCGCTGTAGCTATTATAGCTTATTATACTTTTCACACTTCCTCTGAGACTCTTCTTGTATTGTTCCCTGTAAGTTACAGGGTTAATGTTAGTATATACGGCTGTGACTGTGTGATAAGACTTATTTGGGGTGCATGATTAAAATTTTTTATACATGCCACTCAGTGGGTATCTTCCACTATTGATATAATAAAGCTTTGACATCATTACTACTGATATTTTGATTATAGTTTATCTGAACGTCTTTATCTTGTATTCTTTTGTGTCTTTTTTTCGTATGTGTTTGGCAATATCCATCTGCCCTGCTGTATCAACTGTTTTTATGGTATTTATTTACCAAATATTTCAATAAAAAATTTTTTGATATTTTTATATATACATCTGATCTGATTGGTTGTCTGATTTAGTTGACTTGTGCTTTTTCCGTATTATGTGCTGAATTATTTTTTCAAGTCAAAGTTCATTATGTGAGGCAATTGTTTATGGTATGCCAAAATGACATGCTACCTGTATTCTATGGGTCGGTATGATTCTGGGGATATCACATTTTTCTAGTTTTTTTTTATGTTTTAATCCGTTTAAAAAAAAAAATCTTTGAGTCGCCATTTTCTGCATATTCTGGCACTGAGAACTTTGTTTTATTTCACTGTACAGGAATGCATATGACATGTTTGTTTTTTTGTTTTTTTTCAGGGACAGATTTACTTTTTATTTCTACCATTTTGGGCAATGTGTTTTGCTTTGATTGCTTTTTATTCAAATTTTCATGAGAGGTGAGACGGCAGTTTGACTCTTTTGATTTATTTTCCCGGCGCCTACCATATGAGACCAGCTTTGACTGATGCGTCAGGGGGGATAATGCCCATGATCAGTGTAGAAACTAATTGCGGGCATTGCAGCTGGGTCTCTGGTCTCATGGGCAGCTGCCCGCCATATTAAAACACTCAACAACTGCCATAATAGTACAGTAGATGTTGAATATGGGTTAATAAAGGCCTTGACTGGCATAAGATGCTTAAGAAGCTCCATCCTCTTAAAAAATCAGGCAGTCACCCATGTGCCAGAAAGGAAAGTTACGCCAGTCAGGAACTAGTCTAGATTTGGTATATAAAGGCTGCGGTTTATAACAAATATGGCGATCTGTGGTATCTTCAGCCAGCCTGCTTGTGAATGTGACTAGAGTATCACAAAACCAGGGATGGAAATCTATGGCCTTTTCAATGTCCTCCATGCCGCTCTTGGTTTTGAGAGAGGACGGTCTCCTCTATTCTGTGTGCAGTGTATGGGGGGTCATCATAGAAGCCAGTATCCACTCACAAGCTCAGGGGAAACTGACAATTAGAAATGGATCCTGAATAGGTTATAACTGGTTAAAAAAAGCAGTTGTCCTTTATAATGGCCATATAAAATATTATTCCTCATGTGCACACACAATGCAGCTTATACTGAGAATTACCTTAAATGACGAGTTCACGCACTATTATAGGTAAATGGCCATGATGACCTTCTCACTGGCACCTCTCTATAGTCCGTGCATCTTCACATTGAATGCCAGGAATGCTTTTACATACACATATTATACAGCTATACTCTTTCCTGGTTTCTCAAGGCTGTGACTTACTAGTACCATGTTAATGTTCTACCTATGGTTTGCATAGGAAATACTATGAGCCCTGCTTCGTAAGTAATACTGTCTATGCAGACTCTCACGTGGCGTTGATGTATCATGTGTTGGAGACAATCTGACAGAAGTACATTGGAGATCTCCAAGCAAAAAGATGACTGTTCAATCTTTGCCTGGTTATATTTTAAGAAAAAATGCAAGAGTTACATTCATCATTGCATTTCTAATGTAAAAAGTCTCGACTATGATGCCCAGTGTTTGACATATCTATAACCATGGAGAACAGAAATTGTTGCATTATGCTATAGACTTGATGGAGTCTCCAAGGGGCCGAAGATGAAAGGAAGAGTTACTGCATGCTATAAACATGACTGAGCATAAAATAATCACACAAGTATTGCATTGCATTGTAAAAGTGTTGTGTAGAGACGTTCTGCGTGTTTCACCACTGTACTGCTGAGAGTTTAATACCTGTCCCACAGCGAATGATGTATCTGTTGATTATAGTCTGTGTTCTTTGCCAATATGAGATTTCCTGTATAGGGACATGAATAGACTATAACTGTATAAACAAATGATGCGCTTTGACTACACAACGGGGAAATATAGCTTTTTGTTATTTACATGCTTCTTCTTGAGAAAAAGACAAGAATATTACAGTTGTTTCTAAAACGTTCATTTGTTTGTTTGGGTTTTTTTGTGTGTAGTGTAATACCTTTTATGGCTAGCAGGTAAGTTTGACAAAGCTTCTTTAGGGTAAGTTCACACACTGTAACGTTGAGCGTGATCTGGCACGTATACACGTGCCGGCAGATGACGCGCTCAAAATACTCCCATTGATTTCATTGGGAGTTAGGAGTGTATACGCCGCCGCAAAATCACGGGCGCAAAATAACGAGGCGTATACGCTCCTAACTCCCATTGAAATTAATGGGATCTTTTACGGCGCGCAAACTCTGACACGCTGTATACGTGCCAGATCACGCTCATACCCATAGTATGTCTCATCCGATTAGTAGTGATTTGACTGCTGACAACCATGCCAAATGCCAATCAGCTGAATGAAGGTTTTCACTGTTTAAGCAGAGACCACCATATATACTTCATGGTTTGGGCTGTGCAATGCACTGCAACTTAGCCATGTTCACTTGAGTGGGACTGTGCTGCTGTGATCTGTAGTACAAGGTACAGACACCCTGTTTCTGGATAAACAAAATGCAGCTGCACCTCAGCTGTTTGAAGGGGGTGAAGGATTTGGACCGTCACCGATCTCCCTTTAAGGAGTCTTCTTTGGAAAGCTAGTAATTTTTGGGGAATAGGCATCAATTAGGTTATATAAGATACAGTACTTGGTACAATGGCCGTTTAGGTATTTAAACATATTTGTACTATTCTGTAACTATATTTACTATTATATGTCACATGTATATGCATGTAATGTATGTATAGTATAACACAACTATATAGCAAATTAGGCAAGGAAGGAAGGAGGAAAGAAGGGGAAAAAATAAATAAATAAAGAAAAAAAATAATGAAGAAAGAAAGAAAGAAAGAAAGAGAGAAAGAAAGAAAGAAAGAAAGAAAGAAAGAAAGAAAGAAAGAAAGAAAGAAAGAAAGAAAGAAAGAAAGAGCTGTGACTGAATTGATAAACTCAGCTCTGCTACATTTCTATATGGAAATCTTCACATATACATAGAGCCTCTAGGAGCCATGATCTGGCAAGGGGACAGATCATAGATTTGTAGGGCTTTGTATGCCACTTTACTTTGCCAGCGGTGCCATCCCTGTCTGTAGTTTGCTCTTAGCTTGTCACTTTTTCTCCTCCTTTGCCGTTTTTGCTGATGCCTTCTGACAGCTGCGCCAATGCCCACAGTGATGGTAAGAGGTCAGCTCTCTGCTGGGAGTATGTGCGCTTCTGCATGCTGCGCCCCAGCTATCCTCATACGTAGAAATTTCTCATTATTTCACTCCCCCGTATCACAGTCTCTGCAAATTGATTTTGTGCATGACAGTGTCATGGCTTCTTATCAACCTATTAATAGCATGTGGGCCTTATAACTACAATATGGCATAATATAGTAAACTACATAGCAAGCAGGAATAAATATGTTTTATATTTCTTAGTAGTTATTGTGGTATGTTTATGTAGAAGTAGTCAGGAAATAGACAATGTAAGAGAATATCAGAAAAACCTGCACTGACAATTTAGACGTCCATTCTAAATATGGGTTGTCCTTCGCATACGTCATAATAGGCTGCAGCCTAGCTCTTGGTGGTTTCATGGGCACAGCACTGTATACTTTGATTTGGCTGTGTCGGGCATTGCATTCTACTTTATGATCTGTATTATATATATCATACTTTATTTCTTATAGTTTGGTGGATGGATATACAATGGTTTGATCAATGCACCATTTATTTTCACTATCTATATGATACATTCCTGAATATAAATGTTCAATTTACTTGCATCATACAGAAGTGTGTGTTGTGGTTTCTGCTACTTATTACTACAGTCCTGTCCTATTCACCTGAATGGGCTTGAGATGCAGAGAACTGCAATGCCCACAGTAAAATGTATGATGCTGTGCCGGGTCACCAACAATGGGGCCATGCTGCTTGCTGTAGTCCAATAGAAGGTGAAGATCTAGCAATGTCACACTGCTACTGGGGACACTGGGGTAGAGGAGCAGAGGTTTGGTGTTTCTACAGTATATCAATTCATATCTTAGTCCACACAATGTGCATTAGAAAGAAGATAATAATACACAAAGACATGCAGCATCTGGGACACAACTTGATGGGCATTGGCATCAATGGAAAATCTATAATCTCCATGAACACTTGTATTGTTACGCGGCAGCAGCAATTACTTACACCATGGCCAAGGGGCAGTGATTTATTTCACACACCCTAAGGTCTCATTCACATCTCACTGGTGTCTACCCACGTGTTAGCTATGTCTTACATGGACAGCAGTGAGACCCATCGAATTATATATGTGTGCTCAGATGTCTGAAAACATACATAAGGAAACAAATGAAGTGGCTCAGTGGGTTGAGCCAAAATGGCCATCTTTGGTCTTTTTAAACCAATGTGAAAATGGTTGATGTTAGGATGGAAAATCATAGACAAAGAGCACATATGGGTCAGTGAAACAATGGAACAGATAGTATATAGATGGAATCTTTCCTATACACTTCAATGAATGAGGCAAGTCTACCAAATGGACCATAATGAGGCACGTCCTGAGCTTTTGTGTCCCGTCCCCATGGCCCACATATAGATCTATGTACACCAGCATTGTGTGTATAGAAACATACATAGGAATCAGTGGCGTAACTAGGAATGGCGGGGCCCCGTGAGGAACTTTTGACATCGGGCCAACCAACCAACACCGACACTGAAGACCTCGACTGACCCCCTCCTTTGAATTCCTGAGCGCTCTATTATGCCCCATAGTGGCCCCTGCACACAGTATTATCCCCCATAGTGGCCCCTGCACACAGTATTATGTCCCTTAGTGGCCACTGCACACAGTATTATGTCTCTTAGTGGCCCCTGCACACAGTATTATCCCCCATATTGGCTCCTCCACACAGTATTATCCCCCATAGTGGCCCCTGCACACAGTATTATCCCCCATAGTGGCCCCTGCACAAAGTATTGTACGCCATAGTGGCCCCTGCACACAGTATTATGTTCCACTGTGGACATCCATAAACAATTATTATACTCTGGGGTCTTCAATGACGTCAGACGTCACATGAACCGGGACGCAGGCTGGGGTCATGAGACATCAGACGACTAGGCCGACGCCTGCCCGGATCGTGGAGAGGTAAGTAACAGTGTTTTTTATGTCCGAAAAGACCCCCCGAGTATAATGATAGCAGTGGTCCTGGGCACTGTGGCAGCTGCCTCTGCTGCTACGGCAGTAGTTACGCCACTGATAGGAATGAATGGTTCCATGTACTATCTGTAGAAGAGGCTTTGTCACCAAGTGCATAATGCTATATGCCATAATCCACTTAATTCTTGCCATTCCTCTGATCAATTTGGTGTTTATCTTTTTAAAATCCATCCACGTTCAAAAGACATGGCCCTAGAAGATTATAAACTAGCTCTGATTCTCCAAGTTGGCGGTACTTTTATGTTTTTCTATGAGAATATCAAATGTTCGTGCCCACATGGAGAATCACAGCTAGGTTACATGGAAGATTCCAGACGCCGTATCTTATGAATCGGGGATTACATCTTAAAAACTAAAAAACAACAATTTGTTCAGGACACCAAGAATCCAATGATGTATGTTTTTTAGCATGTTTAACTTGTTGACATATCCTCTACAACAATGGATAGTACATATATAGGGTCATGTGCATAAAACTGCACTACTAAATAGCAGGTGAAACTTACTAGAAAAAAAGGGGCCACACGTTGGCTCAGTGGTTAGCACTGCAGCCTTGCAGCGCTGGAGTCCTGGTGTTCAAATCCCACCAAGGGCATTAAACCATCTGCAAGGAGTTTGTATGTTCTCCCCGTGTTTGCATGGATTTCCATCCCATATTCCAAAAAGACATACTGATAGGGAAAAAATGTACATTGTGAGCTCTATGTGGGGCTCACAGTCTACATAAAAAAAAAAGAAACTTACTAGAAAATATTATTATAATACGTTCAAAGATTTTAACAAGTTAGAATAAGGAATCTCTCTAAACCGACCATAGATCTTGCATATTTCATCAGGTAACAGGCCTTACATGAGAAGACCCATTCTCTCTACACAGTGCACATCACGTATGCCCCGGTAGAATCACGACAATTGCTTGTATGCTATGCCAATTACATTAATTACTTGAATCATTAACATAGAACTCCATAAACCATATCTTTATGTGAATGGAAGTTTTTTCACAGTGATGTGATACTTAATGTCTAATGAATAATTAATGTTTTAATAAAGGCACACAACAGTTAGTACACTGAAATGATCACTCCGAGTGTAAAATAACTCAAAATCTAATATTCTTCCGTCCACATAATTAAAAATAATTAGCATCCACCGCGTGTTAAATATTTATATAGGCTTTGTATACTGTAATGCTGGTTTAATTGATATGATTTGGAGCTGTAATTAAAGTTACATGCCATAGGTTTAGGTCTAAGTATGCTCATGGACTAGTAATAAGGTGTAAATTACAATATGGTATTGATTATGGTACAGAATTGATGTCTCAGGTGCAGTCAAATATTATGCACTGGTGCATGGTGGGAGGCTTAGCCAAGCACAATATTTCAGTGTTTACCTTGTAAACTGGATATGTAGGATTTGGAAATGACAGTATGAAAACCTTGCAGCAAATGAATTCAGCCGAACAGAAGGTCTGTAGGCAATATACAACCTTAAAAGGATTTGTCCATCATGCACCATTGATATCAATTCTCAATTTCACAGTAATGCACTAGAGCTGGAGAGCACTGGATCCTGATACAAAATTCAGGGTAAGGTCTGTAACACACTTTAATATGACTTCAATACTAAATAATACATTTTAAGCTTGGTTATTTCCAAGTCTGGTGTCTATATTAAAAGTATTCTGTAGTGGAAAGGCTTGAGAAACAAAAAAAAAAAAAAAATCAAAGTTACTATTACATGAACGATCCAAGAAGGCTCGATAAGGGTCATTTATTGCACCCCCTAGACTTTAGTGACTTATGGGTTGCATGCAGACGTACTCACAGGCTTGTACTGTATATGTAAGGGCATTATACAGTATCTAGTCGTAAGTCCTCTGTAACTGTGACACAGAAGAAGTAACATGTGCAAAGATGGTTAGTGGAAAGGGCTAGACTTGGGCGATGGAGACATTGGCGAAGATGGTATTTGTTCTATCATCATCATTACAAATAATTACATATTATAGTGGGTCAATGACATATGAACCATAGAGGCAAACAGTCCATTTGTATTCAATGCTAGCTGTATTACTTATTTTTATGGGAGTTGAATTGCATACCTAATCCTCTGTTCTCAAGGGAGATAAGCAGCTTCCAGATGTCTCTAGTAGGGGCTTCCTCTCTTCTCATTATTAAAAAGACATGCATGCTTAGTTAAGCAGAGAGTGCATGTATATGGGAAAATCAGGAGGAATAGTTGTTGGGTCAATGAGAATTTAGGGAAAAGATAATGAATTTGAAAGGGCACCTTAACACAAAAAATGCCCAAATTGAAACATCTGCCTTCAGATGGTGTAGATTTGAGACTGGGCACAGGGACCCTATAGGATGATCCTACTTTATGATGAGATATGTGCATTCTCTTCTGAAGCAAAGGATATCAAGACCAGAACGGTAAAGGCCAGTCTTGGTAAATGGCATCCAGTGTATTGTGTTAACCACATGGATGGCTGTACTACTTACATTCTACATACATGCCCCAATATATAACAATACAAATATAGCAAAATTATAATGAACCAAGAACCAAAAACAATACAAAAATACATAACCCTAATATAAAATAAATGCTCAGCTTGCAGTGTATTCTGTTGGCTGTACATTACACGTCTGTGATCAGCACTTATAATTTAGTGTTTTTTTTGTAAATAGTAATATTTGCTTACTTCTTCCTATGTCTTACTGTTCTCATAGCACTGAATATGAGAAGATGCAAAATGGGAAAATAAATAATTGTGTAATAATGGAAAACGCTTCAAGAGGCTATTTCTAGTGACTGAGTTCAGAGTTTCAGCTACTGATGAAATAATGTCCTTGCTGGAAGATGCCCTTCACTGTTTCCTCAAAGCATATACACTTTGTCTTGACAAGAGCAGTCAGGATTTGCTGTCCCCAGACACATTGAATTCAGCAGGGCTCCCCACTGTGTGATTGCTCCTTCAAAATGACACAACCTTTACCAAAAAGCCCATTTCCTGCCTAATGATTATGAGCTCAGACTGCTGCCGGATGATTGACGGGAGGACAAGGGAATAGCAAGTTAGAGGAATTATCACAGGTTATATACAATGCAGCAGTAAGAGATCCACTCATTATAGATGGAACACTGCGGCAAATAGTAAGCATCGGCAATAAAGTGGCCCGCTATGGGAAGCGAAAATTGAATCTTAAAGCTATTATCTTTTCTAAAGCCCCATGTTATATTAACATTGACTATATGGTCAGAAAATGAAAATGTATTAAGGATATTTTGAATCTTTATGTGACCTTTTTGTCATTTTAGCTACTTTTCTATAGCATCACTCTTTGATACTGATTTTCCTGCTGATAGACTCCCTTTAAAGGGAATGTATCTCCAGGATATAAATGGTTGTTTAACTCACATTTTTGTATTAAACATATTTTTAGAGAACTTTTGGTGGTATTGTTTTAATATTTCCATCTGTATTTTAAAAAATCTTAAAAAATCTTGTAATTCTACTCATTCCACTAAATCTAAAATAGTTTGTGACTTCCTATTTTCTGGAGATGAACAATGGACTATAGACACAATGATCTGGAGCAGACCATATTTACTTTCATAAGAGATATTTCTAGGCATGCTCTGTGACCTGGGTAGAGGTCATTGGATATAGAGAGTGGAGTGGATAAACCGTGAAAACACCCAGTTATTGGAGGATTCTGAGTTTTAATGACATATAAATGATAGCTGTGATGATAAATGAAATGACGGCTGCAAAGAAATCTCCTACAGAAAACAGGAAGTCTTAGAATTAGGATTGAGCCGTTCTTGAGATTTCAGGATCGATTTTAAAATCCGATTTCCGATCATTTTCCAGCCGGTCCCGATCCTGATCATGAAATTTACTCGATCGACGATTGGAATGCGATCTTTTCCAATCCCGATTGCTCAACCCTACTTATAATATTATTTGGTTTAGTGGCTACAGTCAATACTGATGGATTTTTAGGATTTTTTTTTTTAAAAAAAACAGAAATTTACTTAAAAATACATAAAACTTGATTAAAAGGTGATTTTTCTGGAGACACATTCCCTATAAGACTGAAATCCCCCTGTCTCTCTCCCTCGGCTACTTAGATTAATTGGTGATCCGTCAAATATGCAATAAAATGACAATGATAACCTAAACATAGATCAAGTCTGAAGTGAGTAAAATTCACAGACCCACACTTTAGTCGGCGTGGGGTGGGGATATTATCCTATAGTCACACCGCTGCCATCTCTATTTCTTTTTAGTGTTTGCTCTACCTGGTGTGTGCAAAGTATTCCGATAGAAGACACAAATAGGCAGAATCTTAGGAGGTCACATTTGAATTTGCTTAATGTCTGTTTTCCAGGATTTCTACAAACTCAATTTAAAACGTGAATTCACAAAAATAAAGAGACGTCGAGCTAGTGGACCCATTTTCACTGAACATTCTGGAAGCCCTATATGTGTCTTGCTGTGTCCAGTACGCAGGTAATTACCAAGCAATCTCTTACCCAATGCCTTCATCGATTCACAGGCTACGGTCTGGATTTCAAAAGCTTTTTGTCTCCTGATGACCCATTCTCATGAATGCCCAAGGGAAATTAAAAAGGTCAAATTATCGCACTTGCTGGGAAAGCAGAAGCGGCAAACATGATTGTAAGTGTAGAGAAAAGCGTTACGAAGAAGCCAAGTAATTATGGCAGCCAAACAAATCTAATGGGGAAATACTGATTTGTATGTAAATCAAGAACAAACACCAGATCTTGCTTCAAGGGGAGTCCACCAAGGGCTTTCACCAAAGCAGCGGCGCCCCCTCTCAATCTTCATATGTGAGTTGAGGCAGACATAACGCATGCATACATGCAAAAATATCTAATTCCACAGATGACTGCAAGATAAAACCATAATCCATCGTGATCTAATTATTTATCTACCTGCCCGCTTCTAGCAAATGGGGAGTCGTGTATGTGAATTGCAAGCAATGATGGCCAATATGGATAGGCTTAGAATAGGCTGGTGTTTTAGGATAAGCACCTTTGTTCTTTTCAAGCATAAACAATCCATAATGATCATTAACATCATCAATTTTTAATTTGCAAGTTTTAATTAAGTATTATGTAGCTAAAAATGTTACATTGTTTAGGTAGTTGTAATAAGATCAATGTCTAAAATAGTAAAATCAGAAAAATAGATAAAATATGAATCTGATCTTGGCTATCTCATAAACAGCTGACTATGTACTGTATATATATATATATATATATATATATATATATATATATATATATATATATAGCTCTTGCCATATCCAGGACTATATTATGTATAAATGCAGGGAAACCATTCCAAAATCCACACTTCTTGGAGATTACCATCCCCTTGTCTAGACCATATTTCCTGTGTAAGATTTATGGCCCCGCCATATATTATGCATATACTACTGACCATCTTCTTAGAGAAGATCACACTCTAGAAAACACTTTTCCGTCTCGATATAGGTTGATCACCAGGCAAATAGCAATAGGAGGTGCAAAGTTAGCATTTCCTTCTGGGCGCTGGAACCCTATAAGGCCCCAAATGTCTCTCTACCACATAAAATGCACCAAATATTATTTAGGGGCTCCATTACAGCTTTTTGCATTGAGGCCCAGAAACTTCAAGTTCCACCTCTAGTGGTCACCTCTAAGTGATTTAAATTTATATGCAGTGAAATTGCTAAATATTTTTTTGCTCTATAGTGTAATAGTGAAAGAAAATGTAAACTTTACAAAAAGTTCTTAGAAAAGCAGCATAGAAAGATCCTTGTGGGGCACACATAACATCTCCTGTGACCACCTGCCCCAAAGGTACTGTTAAGAATTCTATTCATCCTCAAAATACTCCCAGGGAGTAGTGACAGCTCTGGAGCTATATGTAAGAAGACAACATAATTTTCCTTCTGTATCAATATGTCAGATTCTTAAATGCAGACCAAATCTGACATGACTCAGCTTGTGGCTTGTAGGGCAGCCAAAGGTAGAGTTAGGTACGCCACTTTTTTACATTTCAAGGACAGCACAAACTCTTGTTTAACCAGGCAGTCATATCCCAAGTCAAAGGTAAGAATTTACTAAGTAAATATTATATTTGTTTTAAATAAATATTCACATGTCAACCCCACATAGTCAAAAAAAATTAACTACTATTCATGAATTATTCTAAATAATTTACAGACTATCTAAGGTCATAATAATCCTAATTATTAACACCACAAATTATCTTGGGAGGATATCAGGTTTGCAATATAAAATTTGCAAAGAGATTCAACATACAGCAATAATAAGACATTGAAAAGTAAAAACTAGGGCTTCAAGTGGTAAATATCCTGCTGGGTGACAACTAAACCTACCATTCGAGCAGCTACATTTTTTTTTTTTTTTTTTTTTAAAGTAGATTGTTAACCCCATATAGGGCTCACAGTGTACATTTTTCCCATATCAGTATGTCTTTGGAGTATGGGAGGAGATCCATGCAAACACAGTGAGAACATACAAATGCCTTGCAGATGTTGTCCTTGGCAGGATTCAAACCCAGGACTCCAGCACTGCAAGGCTGCTTTGCTAACCACTGAGCCACCATGTCGCCCCTGCAGCTACATAAAATTTGTGATGCACCGTATAGCAGTGGACTATACAAACAAACAGGACATTTAAAGGGATTATTCCACGCTCATATAATAAGTGATAAAAGTATGACCACTTTGACCCTCCAGCATTACTATGAAGGGAGTCCTGAGCCCCCTGTTCCTGCTCATTGCACAACTGAAGTTCAACATACTAATATCTGAATTCTTGATTACAGGACATTTGTAAGCGCTGTTTCGGGTTTGCACAAGGAATCCTATAAAACAGCCAGGAATTACCATTTTAGTTCAAATTTGTAATTTCTAAAGTCCATTTGTGATTTGGTTTGTTGGAAAACTACTGCCATGTATGAAGCTCAAGTGTATATGGTATACCAGACCTTCTTTTTTTCCGCGCCCCAGCATAGTTAGGACTGTCTGCTGTGGCTTTCCTCACCAATTCGGCTCAGGAATGAGTGTAATATGTAGGGTGTATATACGAACTATGTGGCCGAATCAGACATGGAAACCATGGCAAGATCTAGCAGATCTCTTTTTTTTTTTTTTTTTAGCATCGTGCTTCAACCTCTGCCTTCCTATTGTATTTAATTCTGTTTTTCAGGTAGTCCCCATTTATCTCCATGTATCTGGAATCCTGGAGTTTCATTTGATATGGCCCAGATATCCATAGTGGGACAGGCATAGACAATATATTATTTAAGTGGGAAAAGGCACCATATATCCTCTTATTTCCTGGGAATGCTTCATTCCAATTTTGGGACCAGCCACCAAAGTGGAACTCCATTACAACTTTCATCGGGAAGCTGCATGTGTTGTCAATTATCTCTCCTGAGTTGTTCCTGCACTTACCATCAGGGCCCTTCCAAACATCTCAGTTTAGGGTAAGAGAGGAACCCTTGCCAACTGGAGGTGCCCTGGGGGAAAAACTACCCCCACCATCAGATACCTTGCAGGCCTCCTCAGTCCTATTTGAATCTAGGAGGTGGGATAAAAGAGTTATGTTGAGTGTTGGGTTGCAACACTATAAGGCCGGGTTCACATCTGGCCCCTGGCCGAAACTGGGCAGGAGACGGAAACCTGCAGGAATTTTTCAAACCCATTCATTTGAATAGGTTTGAAAAGTGTCCGGCCGTGAGCGTTTTGAGCACTCCGCGGCGAAACCGTTTTTTTTTAACCGTACACAAAGTCGGACATACAGGACTTTCACCACGGAGAGCACAAAACGCTCACGGGCGCTCATGGCCAGACACTGTCTGTCGGGTTTCTGTCTTCTGTCTGCAGAAGACGGAAACCTGACAGACGGAGACCGGGCGCAGATGTGAACGAGCCGCTACTTTGAATTACTGCTCCCCATACCCTAGCAGCTTCTAGTTCCCAGATAATCTGTGTGGGGTCTCGATGTGAGACCTTAACAAATCACATACTGCTGTTCTATTCTATTTATCAATATTATTTATCAATATTGGCCAACTTTAAATATTACCATTATTTTATTCATGTACATAGAGCCAACTGAAATTGCCTTAATTCATTTCAGCACTTGTGCAATTGGGACTCACAATTTGAACTTTAAACTAAGCGGTGAGTGTGTTTCGGAGTGTATGAAGAAATAAGAGTACACCTAGATAAGGAAAATATTCAAACCCTCTTCATAGCTTTCCCATGGTCAGATTCATATCCAGGAAACCAGCACAACAGAGCAAACCAGAGGTCCCCTGTACTATCTATTGAGGAATACACAAGGCAATCTCCTCTTTTAAAAAATAATTAACAATTTTTATCGCCATTTTCGACATTTCTGAAATACTCGTCCAGTTATTATTTTGTGTCTTATATTTCTTCCCTCTTCATTCTGTTGGATTTATATACACAACGTGGAGCAGAAAGTTTCTAGATAGTAAATTCCTTTCCAAATCTATAAAGTGTTTTATGGGGAAAGACATATCAGTACAGTAAATACTGAACACTCCCCAGCCATCATTTTTCTCTGATAAGCACAGTGGCAATGTAGTTTTTGTTAGCAAGAACACAAGCGTAGTACTCCCTGGGAATTGATAGTTCTCTCTATGAGCAGGTCCGGCACACTAGGCCTACAAGGACATAGTATTTCATAAGAAAAATAACAGTTGCTGATAGGATTACTTATTGTGCAGAATAAGCCTGTAGATTTCCAATGACTTTAATGGTGTTTGCTGACAGCAGTGCTATAGACCAAAATAAATAAAGATATATATATATCTTTGGGTAAAATATCCAAGGTACCATTGTCCATTGCATGCCTTAGATCTAGATTATAAGGTCCATTTAAGCAGAGAGTAAATGTCTGTATTTTCTGCACAATATTCTAGAATATACAAGAGACCTGTATTCAGTAACCACATTGGGAGCAATCATATGCTTGTTTTAGTGTGACAGTCGAAGTTATCGTATCTGGTGAAGGAAAAATAATGTTCAAAAAATATGCATGTCAACACTCATTGGGATCAAGAGCCGGCAAACGTGCTCTTTGAACTGGTCTTGCGACTGCTTTACCGCAGGCTGTAGTTTATGCAGCTTGTATTTGCTCCCTCCTGCTTTGCAAGGCAAATGAAACCATAAATAACAAAGCACTGACACATATGCTTTGTTGATGTGCTCTTTAGGAGTTCAGTGTTTTAGCTGAAATTGTTCCTATTGTGAATAATATAAAGGCCACACAATGGATATACAAGAATAGCTACTAATAGACTATCTACTAATAGACTACTAACCAAACACAATACAAGTAGTCAAGTGTTCAACCCGAGTGTAAGAGCCAATATATCACAGAGATGATGGTCTGTCTGCTCTGAGAAATATGCAGTATGCAGCAATATTTGCAAATCAATTCTATATTCTTTCTATAAAGAGGGATTGAACTTCTTTTGTATTTTTTGTATTTTGCATTTGCTTTGTATAAAATAGCATCAATTCTTTTAGATATCCTCACACAGTGTTTAAAGAAACCCGACAGGGAGGTGATTCCAGACATCTTGGATAATCTGTACATGTAGGCTTGCTGAAATCCCTCTGCCTCTTAATGTAATCCCAGACGGACTGGTTGATTTTGAGTTCAGGGCTCTGAGGGGGCTGCGCTCATTCGGAACGTAAAAGTAGTTCAGAATGAGCGTGTAAAAACCAGCTCCCATTGACTTGAATGGGTGCCAGCATACGAGCACTACCCATTGAAATCAATGGGAGGCTTTTTTCCCTATTGCTTTCAATGCGATACGGGCGTAATGCGTAATGGGGAGTGCGCGTTTGCCGGCTCCCATTCAAGTCAATGGGAGCTGGTTTTTACGTGCTCATTCTGAACGACTTTTACGTTCCGAATGAGCAGAGCGTATACTCCGTCTGAAGGCTCCCATATACTGCTAGTAGTATGGAAAAACATGGTGTGAATTGAGCTTTAATTACATTTGAGCCATTCAAAAAAACAATGCAATGTATTTTTAAAAGAACCCCCATAAATTTATAATATTTGGGTGGGAATCCAACCAATTCTTCTAAGAGCTGCCATATTTTACTTTAATGCGCATCTATCTCAAGAGGTTAATGAGTTAAATGATCACCAACTGTCACACAACAATGTAATCGAAGTCCCAGGGGGAGACCAGGCCTTACCATAGCAATCGCATCAGTCCTAATAATTATAGGAAGGATTGACTGGACTTGTGAGGACATAAATAAAACAATGGCCGCAGTAAAGGGACTTCCCAAGGAAGCAGAAAATAATATAAAAAACCCAGATCCTAATTCAGCAACAACATTTCTGTTAATAGGTTATCCAAATAGTAATTGCACTTCTGTGATAAAAAGGCTATATTGTATAATTTTACACAATATGTTGCCATAATTCATGAACTACCATTTTTGTATTTTTGCTGTGGAATTGCACCATTGAAATCCTGCAGCAAATATACAACATAGCCAATTCACTTTTGCCATCTAAAATTTAGATTGTGTAAAATTAGACCAGGCATTCGGAGTTTGTCAAATTTATCAATGCTGCGAAAAAAATGAGGAGTGTTTTTGTTACAATTTTGTAGCGTTTTTCCTCTGCGGACTTTCTATCCCTATTACACTTATACAGAGAATGCAGCTTTTCCACTGCAGATTTTTATTTGCAATGTGTGGATGGGATTAGATAGAATTAAGGTTCCAGGTTGCAGGTACTGTAAAACGCTGCTTATACGTCTGTATTTGCATGGTGCTGAATTTCCCCTACCATTGCCACATACAGGACAGGCCTTAGTGGTCATACAAAAAGCATCAGCTGTCCCTGCTAAGAAAGGCGTCTAAGATTATATGGCACCCAAGGGTGGTGATTCTAAAAAATCTTAAATGTAATTGTATAGCAGAGTTATTTGTATATTGTTTACTTGTTTATTACTTTATATACATTATGGAGCTGTTATTTGGTTCAGTGTACAGCAGCACAGTATAGCAAATGGATGAAAGTTTTATTTGCCCAAAGTATGGTGCTAAGCACTGTTTGGTATAGTAATTTTTTCACTATATTACATTGCACCATATTGGAAAACAGGGGACACCAACAGAATGTATTTGGAGGGCCCCACCAAAGGTAAGTCCAGCCCTGACAGAACCTCAAAACTGCATGCAAATGTCAACAGTATAGTTCAAAGTTGGATGTTAACCTGGGTTATGAAGAAATAACCTTGTCTTTAACCAACATATAAACTGAATCCTGATGATTTTTTCTTAAAATAAACCCCTCACATTCCGCCTCACTCAGGTGCTTGGTTAATATGGTGCTCACTCTGAACGCCATATTGTTGAATGTATTTAAAATTCACTGATACATTTCTCTTAGTAATAAAACTTACTGCCTGCAACCACCAGTAGGGGGAGCTCTACACATGGGAATTAATGACTGAAGTCAATTGAGGTTGTAAAAATCTCCTTGCACTGTGCTCCCCCTAGTGGCAGCTGCAGGAAAATTCAGTGGATAAATATTGGGAAGCAGAAGATGTTCAGCACCAGACCCCATATCTTCATGGGCCCCATAGCTGCTGTGTGGTAAATATACCCCTAATCCTAACATAGTCTTATATATAGTAATTACACTGTAACACTGAGTTCCGATGACCCTTATAGAATGGGGTACCCATTGCAGGGATTAAAATGAGCCTAATTTATAAAACTGCTGCAATGCATGCCTCCATTATAAAGTAGATCTAGGATAAAAATGTAAAATGAATCCACTTCTTCAGTCACCAGCCAAACTTAGAAATAGGGCTGATAAAAGCAAAGTTATCTGTCTCCATGACAAATGCAACGCAGGCCCTGAGATTTATTGATGGCATGCAATTATCTATAGATCCTTATGTAATTATTCCACTAATGATACCCAAGTTAAAATTGAGGAGCTGGGCATGGTCGGGGAAGAAATTATTTAGCCTCTGGATGTTCGCAGGCATGATTTATATGGCCAACACCCAGCTTGTTTTTTATTCTGTTAATATAATGGACTTGAATAAAATTCATAAAGCTGTTAATTAATCTTATATAATTGAATCTCTTATCATTCCGCAGTCTGTGAGCATTATAGTCAACGAGAACAGATTCAATGCGAATAGCCAAAAATGAACTTAGAAATTAATATGCAATATGGTGATGAACAGAAATGCATCCAAATCTATTGTCAAAAATTGGTCTATTTTCTACAATAAATAAATTGGTGGTGTTTTTCAATTATTTATGTCACTATATTGAAATTAATCCTCATATTTTGTAGTTTTTACATTGACTCCTGAATCTCACAATAGACTCTTCCTGTTCTGTAGAGAACACTTCTCATTGTCATCTTACAAGAGTGGGAATCACCTCCATCATAAAGATGGAAGCAAAGAACACTCTGACAGTTAGGGTAAAGTGATTGGGATTGGAAAAGATTGGATCCCGATCGGCGATCGAGTAAATTTCACGATCGCGATCGGGTTCCAATCCCGCCTAAAAAAGATCGGGAAAGGAACTCCGATCCTGATCGCTCAACCCTAGTTACCTGCACAGAACCGCTGCCGCATGTCGGTGCTCTGGGCTGTTGTTCTCTGTCCTTTCCTCTCACATTCACACGCCAGCAGAGCAATGTGCACGCTCCCGCCTCCCTAGGCTAGTGTTACTGATGCTGGGAGTAGGCAAGGCTTTTTGTGACTTAGGAGAGTGTGGGCGGGTACAGGGCGGGGAGACGTGAGTGATTCACTAGGGAGGCAGGGGCGCGTACGGCGCTCGAGAGAAATAGACTGAGAACAACGACGCAGAGCTTCGGGGAGCGGCATACACACCAGGAGGGGAGGCAGCAGGTAACTGGACAGCAGGGAGGACTAAGTTGCCGGCAGATTTTTTTAACCACTACACAGCATGGAGTCCAAAAATCTCATTGATTTTATTAGGATCAGAATTGGGATCGGGATTGGGATCGGGTTCGGATGGAAAATGATCGGCAATTTTAAAAACAATCCTGAAAACTCAAGATCGTCTCGACCCTACTGACAGTAACTCACCTCGTTTCCCTTCTCGCGCAATGACCTCTGAAGATGTCCCAGAGCGTGCGCACAACTAAGCAATACTATGAAATATATGTTGAAGAACCTCAGGCAATATGGCTGCCATTGTAATAATTTGAAAAACAGAATAGAAAATATATAGAAAATAAAAACACACATAAATGAATGGATTCAGAGAGGTACAAAAAAACATTTAATATTATTCGTTATCCAAGGAAGACTATGTGCACAAATATATGAATATTAATACCACATAAAAAGAAATATGTCTTAAAAAGAACTCTCCATGGCATAAGGAAGACTTGAGAAACAGCTACAAAAATACATCAATTACATAAAATAGTATAAAATGGTCATCAAAAGAACCACAAAAAAGCAGAAAGAACAATAAAAGAACAATCATATTTTCCGTAAATGAAAGCAATTTTATGGACAGAATATGATTTCTTCCAGATCTAATATGTTGATTGTGTATAGAATAAAGATATCATGAGCAGATAGTTTGGTACTTAAAAAGTTGCGTAAAAGTTGTGTAACTTTCCAGTAACTTTACTTATCTTCTACTGCTCCTGATTTACAACATGTATTAAGGTCTTGAGCTGCATTCACACTGCTCCTGGCTTCGGAGATGAAACCATTCTTTTCTGACTTAATGGCTACAGGCATTGGGAAGTCATTTATAAGAGCTCAGCTAAGCTATTACAAGTGAGTCATGACAAGCCTGTTGACTGTTTCCAATGACAATGTGCAGAATTGTGAATACAGCTCTGGGCTATAATACAGGCTCTAAGTTATTATTTTTACAAGATAAGTAATGTGAGGTATATGCTTTAAAGCTGCCAGGAAGCGTGAGACTATGCTGCCACAGTCTATAGTCCGAGGTCCGTAGCTAACCTCCATATTGTCTTAAGGCAGTGGCCTATAGTCTCTTAACTATTTGCTTCCACACAACTGTTACAGGATTACATTTCAACATGTTGGATGAATAACATAGCTCTAGATGTGTCTGTGTCCGAGGTTATGGACAGTGTCACAGTTATCTGTTTGGCATTAGTTTGGAATTTTTTTTTTAAAGTTATACTGTACTTTAGTGATATCTAAGTATGTTGCTGTGTCCACATGTTTAGCCATTGACTATAATAGCTAAATATCCTAAACAGTGGCATAACTAAGAATGGCTGGGCCCAAAGGTGAACAGTTGACATGTTGACAGCTCCCCACAACTTCGACTGACGCCACCCCGACCCCCCTTCCCCTGCGTGCGCACAAACTGCATTCCTTCACACAAAACCAAAGTGGCCTCTGCACTCAGTATTATGCCCCATAGTGGTCCCTGCACACAGTATTATGCCCCATAGTGGCCCCTGTACACATTATTATGCCCCATAGTGGCCTCTGCACACAGTATTATGCCGAATAGTGGACCCTACAGACCACAGAGTATAATGATCGGAGACCCAGGGGAGAAAAGAAACAATGTTACTTACCTCTTCCTGGCTCCAGCACACTCCCTGTCATTTTCAATGATGGACCAGATGTCACCTGACCCAGGCCGGAATCACGACGCATAAGGATGCCAGCCTGGCCTGCACGACGTTACCAAACAGGCCCGAAGCCTGCCTGGAGCACAGGAGAGGTAAGTAACAGTGTGTTTTATGTTCCTTGACCTCTCCTGGCCCAGTGATCATTATATTCTGGGGTCTGAAAAGATAGCAGTGTTTGTGGGGTTTGCCGGGGGCCCCCAAATGTCCTGGGCCCTGTAGCAGCCGCTACCGCTGCTACCATGGTAGTTACATCCCTGATCCTAAATATCCTGTCAGCCATGAACAGTCACATTGGGGCAATAGGTGAGAGAGCACGGTCTTTCCTAGCCATTCTGCCAGGTCATTCTACTCATTGACAGGAGTCTATTGATTGACAACTGGTGGCGCACAGTATCCTAGCAAGTAATACTGTTACTTTTGTCTGTTATGTGACAACACTTTATTCATGTGAAAAAGGGCAACTGCAACTTTTTACATCCATGATAAAGCAACGTATTTTACTTGTAATACATTTCCCAAAACATTGTCATATAAGAATAGCTTTTATTCTTGGGCTATCAGTTATTATCAAACCAATAGTCCTCTCTTTTCATTGTGAAAAATGTATCTGTGATCTGAATGGTCCTTGTAACATCACATTGTCATGTGGAGATATATTACGAGAACTAAATGCATTTTATCATGTTTCTCGATGCCAAGATACTTTTTTCCCCAATTTTAGCTTGAATGTGTCAGATTGTGATTCCAGAAGTGTCAATAAGAGCCTTTGAAGTAAAATAGAAAAAGCTCATATTAAATCAGCCTACTGTGGTTGTGCGCCGCACACGGCTTTCATCACATATTCATGAGTATGTTTTGTGCAGGTGTTACATTAAATTTGGGGTCCGCTCTTTCTCCCACTATCATTTGTATTCTGGATCGAAAATGAGCCGTAGCCTAAACGGTAACTAGAGTGAACTTAATGTGTAAAGATTATTACATAGAGAAATATTATTATAGATTGAAAACAGTGGCAGGTATTCATAGAGTTGTGTGGGATTGTATGCTTTTCTCAGAAAAAGTACTATTTATATCTCTTGACTGGGTCTGGAAGTGCATCTCAGCCCCGTTCCCCTTCATAAAGTAATTTCTTTCCATGGTGATCGCCGAGATACAGTTCTGCCGGCGACATGCGGTAGTTCACTATTGGGCTATCGATACTTGTGTGTAGGATATTCACTGTAGGTTTTCAGGGCTTGCCTGCATTATTTATGAGCATTATAAATATTTCATTATTTATGGGTTGATGTTATGTACGTACAGGTCTGCATCCAGTGGTTCTCCAGATGTTGTGAAACCACAAAGCCCAGGAGGACCTCACCATCTGCAGCTGCTTACGGCACGCTGGCACTTATGCCGATTGTATAAATCACATTAGTGATGGTCGAACTTGCCAATTTTTTGAGGACCAGTCAACCATTTATTGGGTTCCTTCCAACTCTTCCCAATGGGAGTTTTTCTGATCTTTCTGTTCTAATCTAAAATAATCTGGTATCAGGGCTTTGACTTTTGCACTTAACCTATAAAGAACACAAACATGTCCAAGTCTGCATGTGTATGGGAGAGTTGGTCAACTACAGTAGGCTAATTTAATAGGAGCATTTTTGTTACTTCTAAGGCTGTGGTCCAACCATCGTTGTGTGACCATTCGGGGATTCTGTCCCCCATTCGGCTTAAAATATTTGGAAAGAAAAGTTCTGCAAGGAGGAGTTTTCTCTCTGCCAATTTATAATCTATGGGGTCTGCGTATTTCCATGAATCGGATAGGGTTTCTGTTTTTAGGGTCCCCAAGTGGACCCAAAGAACAGAAACCCGAATGCTAGTGTGAATCTAGCGTAAGGCTTTTATTAATACTTCTGAGATCACAACCTAGTGCATGCCAGCTTTATAGATTCACATCAGCAGAGGTCAATGGTGTAACTAAAGTATTTTGGGCCCCGATACAATCTTTTGTCTGGGCCCCTACCTCATCCCTACATCAAATTCTTGATAGTGATGGTTACAGGTGCTAAGTAGTTTAATAAACCTTAGTGTGGGTCTCCTTGGCTTACGGGGCAGATGAAAGCTGCAATCTCAATACTGACGCCAGTGCTTATGGGCCCCCTAAGGATCCTGGGCCCCGGTGCGACTGCACCCTCTGCACCCTTAAGTTACACCCCTGGCAGAGGTACAATTGTAGGATTCAATATATAGTGAGCATGACAAGGTTCTTCACTTTATGCTGCTATACTTTCAGATAGAGAATAAATAGCTTACACTATATACAATTGCAGATTGCTACTCAAGTGGAAAGGGGGTTAATCCAACCACTGGCAAAGAAAAAGAATACCCTGTGACCTGTTACATCTGCCCTTTCTGCGGTCTCCCAGCAGTTGCTATGTTTTCCAATGTTTAATGAAAGATCATTGTCTATTGACTCAGCTCAGATCACTTACACCCTCTACATGTAATTTCCAGCAATGTAATACTCTTTCAACAGCTCTAAGTATATTGTGTATCTTCTTGGCTGGTCTCGACAGAATGCTCCTATAATTCATCATACACAAAGGTACATTAAGTTTGACTGTGCTCATTGGCATTGATGCAACTACCTGGCAAAGGTAGTT
This sequence comes from Leptodactylus fuscus, assembly GCF_031893055.1. Classification (NCBI taxonomy): domain Eukaryota; kingdom Metazoa; phylum Chordata; class Amphibia; order Anura; family Leptodactylidae; genus Leptodactylus; species Leptodactylus fuscus. The sequence goes on from NC_134266.1 coordinate 78,246,489, forward strand.
CTGATTCCTTTATGTATTGAGGTGATTCGGCAAATAAAGATATAAAGAAACATCAAGACACCATAGTAAGACATTCTGACAGTATTTAACTCATTCCTGAGATCTGCACAACATAACATTATATCACATTCTTATCTTTGATATTACGTGGTCCCATCTCACCTTAGACATTAAGAACCTCACTAAATTCTGTACACAGTCTGCGGGAAGCCAAGGAGTCTCCGCTGGTTTAATACTAATTAAGTCCCACTTAGCCTATCTCTATAAATAGACCTGGCCTATTGATCTGACCCGGTAATAATGAGCTGGCGGTGTTTGCCGGTTTGGTTCTGACCTGTATCCAGCTCAGTTATATATTCATGCTCATTAAGATACTTGTAGAGATTGTCTACCTAATAGGCAGTTACACGCAGATTTTAGATACTATATTAAGTTGCTATTGGTTTTTGGGGTTTAATATACAGAAATTGTATTTATTTATACATTATCACTCTATAGATATTCATATCATGATCCTCTTTGGGTATGTTGACACAACAGAATTTGTAAAAGCTAAAAAATTCAGCTTTAGGAATTTGAAGCAGCCGGGTGGAATTTTTCTGCCTCCCATACACTTCAATGGGAGTTATCCAGTGGAATCCGCATAACGATCGAGTTTGATGCTTATTTTATCTTCTGGCTGAAAAAAATCACTAAGAAGAAAAAAAATCTGTCTGCCTAACAGTGAGATGAATGGGAGGCAGATGGCGGAATTTAGAATCCACCTCAAATTTAGCTTTATGGACATACCCTTAAAGGGGTGATTACTGGTAGCCTCAAGATAGACCAGTCAAACTATTAACAACCAATAATATTATTATTTTCAGGGTGACCAGAAATTCATCATGAATAAAATATGGGGTGGACTATAGTTAAATAGTACACGTATAGTGCAGGGGATAGGAAAGCAACAGGAGTTGGAGACATTTTAAATAATATGATAGAAATAGAAACCTAGAGTAGGAAAGGTGGGCAGTTTATAGTGCCGAAATATTCTTTCATACTGATGACTTGTTCATACAGTAGGTTACTAGTATCTAATTGGTGGCGTCCAACACCCAGACTCTGCACCATTAGGCTGGCTGCCTCTAGGTTTCAACAAGCTATAGCAACAACCGGACAAGGCCGGAAGCAGCTCTGGCAGGAAGTAATAGGAGCAAAGCACCCAGCACTACCACTATACAGTGAACAGAGCATTTAACTGACCATGTCCACTATATAGTCGTGGTGCCAGGTGCTCTGCTCTTGTTACTTGCCTGGAAAAGACCTTTATGGCTAGTTCACACGGCGGAAAAGTTTTCTGCCAATACAGTGCATTGGCATTGTGCTGCGGCATCCTGCTCCTGATTAGGCCTGAATGAATGGGCTTAAACAGGAGTAGGTTTCGAGCCGCGGATGCCGCAGTTGGCTCAGCCGCGGAATGCACGGAAAGATACCTAGCTAGCGAGAAAAAAAAGCAAGAGTCTCCCATTGAAGTGAATGGAATCCTTTTTTGCAGGCGGATTTTGAGGTGGATTCCGCGCCAAAATCCACCTGCAAAAAACTCAGTGTGACCATACCATTATGCATAACGTTTTGTTCTGCACTGTTTGTCATTGCTATTTTGCAGAGTTTTCCTCTACAGATTTTATTGCACCATTTCCATGGGCGTTATTGAAAATGCAGCTTTTCTGCTGCTAATTATTTACTGCAATATGTGGATGGGATTAGCCTGAACACAATCCACTTTGCAAGTACTGTAAAACTGCCCCACATTGTGGAAAGCTGCTTTTTATTCCGTCCGGGGGAGTCCGCATGGAGATCCTCCGAACGGAATACCAAACGCAATTGCAAGCGCTGTGCAGTAAAAGCACACGGACCCCATAGACTATAATGGGATCCGTGTGCTTTCCGCGCGGTCTCTGAACAAATCATGCAGACAGGAAAGTAGATAGTGAAGTACTTTCCTGTCCGCATGATCCCTGCAGAGATCTGGCGGCAAGCACATGGACACCATTATAGTCTATGGGGTCCGTGTGCTTTCACTGGCACACTGCTTGCAGTTGCGTTTGGTATTCCATTTGGGAGGGTCTTCATGCGGACTTCCCCGGAAAGAATATGAACGCTGATGTGAACGAAGCCTTAAAGCAAACCTGTCACATGTTCACCAAAATTGCACCAGAAGTTTGAAGTAACTGAAAGTTGGTAGTTGGATTATTTCCTATACAAACTCATGTGCGGCTATTCAGAGACAACCCATTATGTACCTGGCAGTGAGCGGTTGATCTTACTACGGAATGCCATGACTGGACATTGTACTGCAGAAGAGATTTACTTTTACATGTTGTCTATTTAGATGGACGGTTTTCTATGGTTAATATGGAGAACAAGAGCTCCTTATGATAAACAGATATCTGATATTGCTATAAGAGGGGGATCCGACTAGGGTGCCCATTGATAACATCTATATTCCCAAGCAAAACATATGAACATGGGTTGATTTTTATGGGACAACCCCTTTAAATGTATTTATAAAATGTATTTCTTGTATCTAAATCGTACTGATCACATGCTGAGCCTCCTGGTTCATTATGTCACTTCCTTGTACAGGATGAGATTAGCATTCTATTCATTAGGATGCAGATGAAATTTCCTACAGCACAATGAAGCAGCGTCAGAGTGGATTGCTTATATATAACTGCTTTCTTTTTATGCATAGAATGGTTGAATTGTGTTATAATGGATTGGCAGATCAGGTGTAAGGGTTTTATTTTACATACGATTTCAAGGTACCAAGGGTTTCTCATTTAGGGAGCAAAAAAGAAAGATCTAGAAATAAACTGGTAGAGCTATTGAAGATCGCCTTTTATACTGAAATCAAAGCGGTTAACATTGATTATAGCTGGAGCTAAATAAAGTGTTGTTCTTTTCTATGTGACAAGACTATTTTTGGATACATAACATGCCATTATGCTTAGTTATAGCCATGAAACAAAGACATAGACACACAGGGAGAAAAATATATAGTAATGCATAAAAGCATCTTGTTCAGGAAAACACATTTCTCTTGTTTATAGAAGCTTCTATAGAATCGCCGTACAGTAATACCTGATTTGTAATGAAACCCTTCCACCGATTATGACATTTACAGTCATGACAGTCAACATTTTTTCCACCAATGACATCATTATGAGGACACTAAGTAGTTTTGCTGATGAACAACGTTAGCGTTCGGGTTTCCGTTCTTTGGGTCCACTTGGGGAACTGAAAAATGGAGACCCAATCCGCATAAAAGGCAATTACCCATGGAAGACTATAGTCTATAATAGGATTCTACCTGAAATATGCAAATAGGATTTTTCTTTCCCCATTTTTCAAGCGGAATGGGAAGGGAATCCCCAAACGGAGACTTGAGCGCCAGCGTGAACCTAGACTTATTCATCTGCCATGTTACCTAATGGCAGAATTCCTGACTTTCTACCATTGAGTTAGGATGACAATACTATTTGCTACATATCAGATGTTTCCAACCTTACATTTCCCAAAATCTCCCTATGGACACCTCCATATATACTAAACACCTTCTCTCTCATTGGTATCCTTCATCTGATGGATCCTGCTCTCATTTTTATTTTATTTTAATTTTTATTCTCTCATTTTCATTTTTCTTCTCTATGATGGAACAGAAAGTTAGAAATTACAATGCAGAGGTGAAGCCAGCCTAAAAATGTTCACAAAGAATAGGGCCATACATGCTTGAGCTGTTTGCTTTTTTAGATGACATAAGGCACTGCCACAGGCTACTTCATCCCCTCTCCCCATCGAAAACACTTACATAATCGGTCTGAGCTTGCATGTGTATAGGAAAGAAGGTGTTGATATAATATGTATGGCTAATTTAAGTTTGGTTTTTAACTATATGTTAAATTGGCTGCCGTAAATCTGACTACAAATGAAAATATCTGAAGCAGATATATACCATAGTTTCTAAATAATATAACATTGTATTATATAAATGTTGAAATTTGTAGGACAGTTTGTTCCAGATGATATTCAATATGCATGTTTTTCAATAAGCCAAGTCTACTGGATGGAAAGCTGCAAGTTATGCCTTTGGAGGATGACGGATTTGCAAACAAGGAGAAACGCATCTCAAGAAAAAATATTTTCCGCAGAGATATCTGCAGGGGTACCAGAAAGTCTGTATGGTTATAAGGTATTTTCACACATTTTTCCATTTGACCTGTTTATAAGTTCTCGAGGAAGTTCAACAAGGAATAGACTTTAGGCCCCAATGTAAAATTCTATCTTAATACCATGCAGCCATCAATCATATGCCAACATTTAGATATTCTGCAGAGAGAAAACTTTGCCACTTTGCTACTGTTAGCATGCTCAGAGTCTGTTCCATATGACTTCAATTTTCCAAATGTCATTTATTCTTCAGAAAAGTTACATGTCTAATATTATTGTGCTGTTGCTGCCTGTGGCCATATGTTCTCTTCCTCTGCTTCGCCATTATGCAACCTGTTCCTAATTGCTTCAGAACGTTAGTCATCATATTCGGCTTTATTATCGGGTGACAAGGCCAAAGAGAAATAAAGGGAAAAAAAATGTATATTGATGCCTGGGCGATTTTGAAGTTTTTACTACACACTTTGTTATTTTGGCCTTTGGGTAGCATAGTGAGCCATTTTCCAGCACAAGGTCATCTGAAACAGTGACAATTATTGAGTGGCTTGGAAATATTGGACCAAAATAGCATCTATCATATAAATGCTAGAGTCTTTACACCGCTTGGCAGCTGTGTCATCAAAGGGCCGATGAGAAATCTCTACTCATGCTGGTCTGTTAAAAGGTGTCGAAAGCTAGTGGAACCCACAGATAACCAGAGCCAAATTAATGTGGCATCGCAGAGAAGCAGCAGCTTGTGGGAATAATTCTTCAGCTTTCACACATAATGGTCCATACTTACTAAGTGGTGCTGTCACCCTGCATGAAGAAAAGCTCATCTACATTTATTCTAAAACTTAACAGTGTTATTGCAATGCTTATATTTACTGCCTGAAAGCCGAGACATTACATAAAGAGACACAAAATAACAATCTCAATATAATTATATCTCTATTATTATTATTATTAATATTATTATTAATAATGCTATAATACCTCAATATCTACTAGTACTCCATCTGTTCCTATTACTACTATTACTAATAATGCTATAATACTAAATCTATAACTACTACTCCTACTACTACTACTACTACTACTACTACTACTAATAATAATAATAATAATAATAATAACAATAATACTATATTAGTTCTATCACTACTACTACTTCCTACAACTTCTACTACCGTAGTACATAATGAAACACAAAATAACAATCTCAATATAATTATATCTCTACTACTATTCATAATAATAACAATAATATTGCTATAATCCCCCTATCATTGCTTCTATTCTTACTCTACCTCTTTCTACTACTACTACTACTAATAATAATGATAATGCTATACCGCTATCTCTACTAGTACTCTTATTCCACCTCATCCACCTACTACTAATAACAATAATAATAATGTTATAATACCTTTATCAATACTACTACCCGTACTCCACAGCTTAGTACTATTTATACTACTAACAATAACAATGATAATGCTATAATACTTCTATCACTACCAGTATTGCATCTCTTCCTCCTCCTACTATTAGTAATGTTATAATACCTCTATAACTACTTCTACTCTTATTCTACCTCTTACTACTACTACTACTACTAATGCTATAATACCGCTATCTCTACTAGTACTCTTATTCCAACTCATCCACCTACTACTAACAATAATAATGCTATAATACCTCTATCACTACCAGTATTGCATCTCTTCCTCCTCCTACTATTAGTAATGTTATAATACCTCTATAACTACTTCTACTCTTATTGTACCTCTTACTACTACTACTAATGCTATAATACCGCTATCTCTACTAGTACTCTTATTCCAACTCATCCACCTACTACTAACAATAATAATGCTATAATACCTCTATCACTACCAGTATTGCATCTCTTCCTCCTCCTACTATTAGTAATGTTATAATACCTCTATAACTACTTCTACTCTTATTGTACCTCTTACTACTACTACTAATGCTATAATACCGCTATCTCTACTAGTACTCTTATTCCAACTCATCCACCTACTACTAACAATAATAATGCTATAATACCTCTATCACTACCAGTATTGCATCTCTTCCTCCTCCTACTAATAGTAATGCTATAATACCTCTATAACTCTTCCTCCTAGTACTAATAAAAATAACAACAATAATAATAATACTATAATACATCTATCACTATTACTTCTCTACTTTCTACTACTACTACTTCTAATAATAACAATAATAATACCTCTATCACTACCAGTACTCCATCTCTTCCTCCTCCTACTAATAGTAATGCTATAATACCTCTATAACTACTCCTCCTAGTACTACTACTACTAATAATAATAATAATAATAAGAATAAGAATAATAAGAATAATACTATAATACATCTATCACTATTACTTCTCCACTTGCTACTACTACTACTTCTAATAATAACAATAATAATAATACTATAATACGTCTATCACTACTACTTCTTCACTTCCTACTACTACTACTATTAATACTATAGTACGTCTATAACTACTTCTCTTCCTACTACTAATAATCAATAGTAATAACGCTATATATGCAGATTGTTTGATGACAGCTAGCACATATATTGGAGTATAAAAAAAACACCAAAATACGAGAATGTAAGAAGAAATGTTGCTAATATCATAGTGATATACGATATAGTGATGACCACTGAATACAGAAGTGTGACATTTTCTCTAATATTGCAAGACCTTAAACTTGCAAGGCCATACATATTACCCTGCTACCAGCTGAAGCTACCCATCAGTTTCTGCTGCCCTTTGGATATAGGGGTACCCAACCTATCAACCTAAGGCAGCAACCCATACAATAAAATAGCAATTATGTGCTTACCCTTAGGGAAAATTAGTAACAAAAATATGCCCTATATGATATGCCCTATAAAATATGACTTATATAGGGCAAGGTCTTTTTTTTTTTTTTTACCCATCCTGCCATGTTTCTGACTAAAGCATTGAGATGCCCACCTTTAATCCTTTAATGCTTCCATTACTGTATTGCATTAAGTAAATCAGGTTGAGCTCCTGGTATTGTTGGCTCAGCTATATCAAGTAACACACGGCACAGGCCAATGACAACACTATGAAAACATTTCCTAGAAACCTTATTGTTTTTAGCTAATTATATGTAAATTGCTGGTAAACCTGGATGGAGCTCCATGAGTCAGGTGCAAGAACTTATGCCAGGGACTCAATGTGCACAGACTTTGCTTATTCCAACAGACACCTATGGACATTTCATTTGCTTTCACAAGTCACAAAAATGTTAAGCAGCACAAAGTCTACATTTTCCTGTAGTTGGGATTCAGCGCAAACTTCATTATCTCCGGCTAGATTCGCCTGTTTGCGATAGAAATAATGAGATTTTGCAGCGTACTGTAGACACAGGATCAAAGGAATTCTTTTGTATTTAATGAAATATTTCAATGAAACTGTGAGGTTGCCCTGTAATTATGGGTCAGCCGAATCATATTTCTAGACATTTGCAAGCTGTGAAGAAGTTGGCATGGATATTGCTACTTAAAGATTTGGCAGGGAGAAGGCATGCCTCTGGTAGATGACTTGTTGATATAGAAGAAGAAAAGCTAAGTAATGTTACCCTGATTCAATACCTATGAAGAATGAATTCAGCCTGCATGGTAACCCTGCTATCTCTGAGCATCACGTATCTACGGGACCTACACTTGTACTTATTGATAGAAGTCCAATACTCCGACTACTACCTCGTGTCCTTCATTTACTCTCATCTGTCATGGTAGCTGATAACAGAGCAGTAACCTCAGGCTCAGTCATCAGGGCTATGCTACATCAAAAAGTGCAGAATCCCATGGACTTCATTTAAGACAATTAGGTCTGTCAAGGTTCCCCAGTGTCCACCCGAAAATGGCTGCAGCCTGGCTGTAATTGCTTTGCCATTATGTTAGTGTACAAGAACCTCATGCACATGGCCACATTTACTCCATAAGCTGCTGAATACCCCCTGCATACAGCCCTGCCATCGGTTCTGTTCACATTTGTCCAGACTGCAGGTCAGGGGGTCTATCTGTGTCCATTAGTATTTGTCACGCAAAATTACACAGTCCAGTCATATTAATGTGACCACCGCCTACTTTTGACATCAGCATTAAATAACCAATCGCAGAAGGCACGTGTCATCAGCCATCTGGGTGCACTCATCATTGTATGCATCAAGTATGCCTCTATCCTTGCAGACCATGTTCACCCCTACATGCGAAATGTTTTTCCTCAGGATGATGGCATCTACCAGCAGGACAATGCGACGTCTCATAAAGTTTGCAGTGTATGTGCGTGGTTCAAGGAGCACCAGGATGAGATTACCGTACTCCCTTGGCGAGCAAATTCCCCGGACTTTACCCAATCGAGAAACTGTGGAACCACCTCCATCTGGTTGTTCGCGCCATGGATGCTGAACCGTGTAACCTAGCGCAGCTGGCTACGTCACTTGAGTTGGCATGGCTCAACATCCCAGTGAACATCATCACAACATCCCCTCTGTTGCTGCACGTCTCGCAGCGGTCCGCTCTGCCAAAGGTGGTTATTCTGGATTTTGAAAAGTGGTGACATTAATGTGAATGGACTGTGTAGTACTGTTTTGTTGCTTTGATAAAAATGGAAGCCATAACGCAAATGTGAATAGAATATTAGATATTTTTTGTTTTCTTTTGGTTAAGATTACAGATGATTACAGAAGATTACAGAATTGAAGCTGATGAAGTGGAATTAAATCCAAATTTCAGGAAATATTCGATTCGCGTCGAATCCAGATTTCTTCATAAAATGGCTGATGCATATTAGGACATGGGGCAAGAAACTTTGGGAAAGCGGGATCACCCACAATGCCATGCATGCAGACAATTAGCAGCCAGCCAGGTCCGTGATGTCACAGCCCTTTAACCCCTTTGCGATTGCCCATGGCATTGGGAGCAGGTTTTAGTTGTAACTGACAGCTAACACTCTGCCCCGGTCAAAGAACAGCTTTGATTGTGGGTTGTAGGTTACGTGGGCAATTTAGTAACACATTTTGATGGTATATTTGCTCGTACACATTAGTATTACTATGGCTGGTTGCTTAGGGGTTAGGGTGCATTCACATGCCGTAACGTGCCTGGCACGTATACGGCGTGTGAGATTTTGAGCGCCATATACGCTCCCATTGATTTCAATGGGAGTTATATATAATCCAATATTCAAAGGGATACAGGCCTAAGACCTCTTGTAGTGAAGCTAGGGTCCCACCCCGTCTCAGCACAATAAAGAGGAGCTTCACTGAACTCTACTAATAAAACACGTTTGGTTGGACACCACTTTTTTGTGAAGCTCCTCTTTATTATATATGATCCAGGCTCCCTTTGAAATCAATGGGAGCGTATACGGCGCTCAAAATCTCACACGGCGTTTTCGTGCCAGGTCACGTGGCACGTTACACCGTGTGAATGCACCCTTAAATTGCACTTGATTAATGCAGTGAACTTAGCAAGCACAGTGCCATATGTTCTACAGTGGCTGTGCTGGGTATTGCAGCTCAGCCCCATTCTTTTGAAAGGGAGAACATGGCCATGTGACCAATGGATGTGATGTCACTGGCCTCTGAAGATGAAGTGGAACTCAATGTCATAGTCCCAGAATTCGCCTTTAATAAATGTGATGGATGCAAGAAAGAAAATGGATAAATAAATAGAAGGAATAAGGAACTGCCTGATGTGAACAGAACCTAGCAGAGTTTTAGCTATTGAAAAGAAAAAGATAAATTAATAACAACATTTTGGACATGAAAAGGACCACAAGCTCATGGTCAGCACAACCCCATATTGATCTGATATTCTTTTTTTTTTACCTTGGAAAGAACCTTTGGGTTTTGCTTTCATAGATGAATTAACATGGATACAAACGGAAAATATTCTGTATGTATCTATCAATCAGGAAACTTTAGTGTCCGTTGTTCTGTTCCTCTGAAGGATCCAATGCTGGCAGTGTGATCCTAGCCTTGATCAAATATTGATATGCTCATGATATATATTTTACTTTACATCTTTAACTAAAGTTTCATACATTCATTTCACAATTTGCGGTGCCAAGGAAAACATCCTTGCTTTGATAGCTTGGTAATTCAACATTTTGGTTTAGTGCCATGGTGCTTTTTTCGTGTTCAGCATGTTAAATATTATCTGTGCACACTTATGTACATTCCTTGTTTTGATTTATACAGGATAGGGGATAAGTGTCAGACCACTGGGGTCCAAGTGATCAGGAGCACAGTAGACCCCATAGTCCCCCTCCAACCTCCATGCAAATGCTTGCTATACCGGCACTCCATTCGCTTCTATGGGACTGCTTGAGATTGCATTACCAGTAGCCTCATGGCGGTGGGTGAAGCGCCAATCATACAAGTGCACTGGAGCTTCATTCACAGGGAGGATGAACGAGGACTTTCAGTCTCCCATGATCATTGAAGTGCCCAACAATTGGACCACAATGTACAATAATGAAAAAAATTACTATGAGATTAAAGGGGATGTATACCATACATGCACTGTATGGGTCCAAGATATTCAGGTCATACACATATGTCTCAAACTAATATTCATGGAAAATACAGAATTTGCTGGAATTTATGATGAAAATGAAATAGCTGAAATAAAAACAGTGACAAATGCTAACAATTCACCATATCTTATGTGTTTGACATGCACTGCAACTTTATGTTATTTCTAAATATTCACTATTTATGCACATTTACACATCATTTTTTTATACTATAAACGTGACTAACCTGATATTTCCAGAAAGCCAGTATATTAGCTCAGTGATAGGAAATGTATGCCCCATTGTTTTTACAGCTGTTTCTACACTTTATAAGGTTATCGTATCATTATTTGCCTTTGATGATGGAGGTATTGAACGGATATCTCTTTCACACATTTAATTACTGACGTGCAGATATGACAGATGGCAGCAGGGTCCGGTCTCATATACAAATGGAATATGGTCATTTCAATAACCTGCTTGTTTTATTCTGCAGGCCATGAAGTAGAAAGCAACACTCCGTCGGGGAACAGTGTGTTGAATTTTTGCCATATTGTAAAGGTTTCTAGAACATCTGGTCTGCTGGAGATAGAGTCCCAGGCAGATGTGTATGGCAGTGGTAAGAAGAAAACCACTTTATCCCTAAATATAGATGTTCAGATGGGGGGGGGGGGGGTTAATATGAACATCTATGAAATGATAATTCCTAGAAGACTGGACATCTATGATAACTCTTTTAGATTGGTGTAGTAGTTGACACAATATACAGTATGCTTAGTCACGTTGCAGCTTCCAGAGGTTGATCCAGAAAAGGAGCTCTATAGTGGATTATTAATAATTTAGAGTAGAAATTCCTATCTCATTATTATATAGTGTGAATTGACTAATCCGCCATTGCTCACTTCACGGGGTTGACTTAATACAATCAATACTCTTTTGTTCTTTTTAAAGGAATCGTTCCTCTCTTGTATGAAAACCTCTGGTCCCTTTTATTCCAACTTTCTATCCATTTTGCAGTCCCTTGTACGTACAGTAGTAATGCTATAATTCAGTATTGCTTCTATGAATCTATTGTGCTCCTGTACAGATATGTCATTTTCATATTTGTAAGAATAAAGCATGTTTTCTTTTAGTTATTGGATCACACACAACTCTGATTTTTGAGTAAGTGAGAGTCTGTGCAGTTACAAATATGGCAGGTTTGGGAGATTTATTCCTATCCCTTATAATATATTACTTATCAGTAATTTGTGAGATAATAGTTAGTGCCCCCAACACCATTGAATGTGTCTATAGCTTTGTCCCTTTGGATTGTGTGGGCTGTATACTTCAGCATTCATTGTTCTGTGATACTGAAAGCGTAGCCAACAAACTGTTCAAAAAAGGTGATCATGCCAAAAAAGAAACATGTACTACACCGTGGATTTATTTTACAACTGGAGTCAGTTGGCGACATATACAATTGTGCATACAGTATCATATTCTATGCCTATACGTTCAGCTTAGGCCTGGTTCACATCTGCCTTCGGTATTCTGTTCGGAGAGTCAGCTTGGGGACCCCCTGAATGGAATACCGAATGGATTAAAAATGAGAAATGAACCCACATGGACTCCATAGACTATAATGAGTATATGTGTTATACGCGTGATGTCCACACGAATTATGCGGAGAGAAAAGTACTTCAAGCACTACTTTACTCTTCACAATGTCACAGATATCTGGTAGCAGCCTAATGCCTTCTCCTCATTAAGATCATAGGTACTGTCAGCAAAACCATGCTGCCACATATATAGGGAGTTGGGAGTCACCTAAAATCATTAGTTCTTGTGGGGTGCCATGGTTAGTAACTATCAAAAGTGGTTTAGGAAAGTTAGAGATGAGCAAGTAGTATTCGATCGAGTAGGTATTCAAACGAATACTACGGTATTTGAAATACTCGTACTCGATCAAGTACCACTTGCTATTCGCAGTAAAGATTCAATTGAGAACCAGTGTTGATTTGCCGAATGCTATAGAGTGTATAGCATTCGGCAAATCAACGCTGGTTCTGCAGCAGGCTCGTCCTTGCTAGTCGGGAGAGCTGGTAGCTTGTGGTTACGCGGGAGCTTACTTTTTCTCATAGGAATGAATTGACCAGCGTTGATAGGCCAGTGTACAGCATTCGGCCAATCAACACTGGTTATGCTGGAGGCTTATCTGTGAAGAGAAAAGTCTAAGATCAGACCATAGCAGTCTCCATTGTGGTCTAATCTTAGACTCCGTCTCCTCACAGACGAGCCTCCGGCAGATCCAGCGTTGATTGGTCGAATGCTGTATACTGGCCTATCAACGCTGGTCAATGTATTCCTATGAGAAGAAGTCAGCTCCTGCATAAATGCAAGCTACCAGCTTTCCCGACTAGCAAGGACGAGCCTGCTGCAGAACCAGCATTGATTTGCCGAATTCTATACACTGTATAGCATTCGGCCAATCAATGCTGGTTCTGCAGTAAGAGTAAGGGCCAGTTCACATTAACGCTTGCCTTCCATCCAGAAGGAGTCCGCAGAAGAACCCTACGAACGGAATATCAGCGCAACTGCAAGCGCTGTGCAGTTAAAGCTCACAGACCCCATAGACTATAATGGAGTCCGTGCGTTTTAACTACACAGCGCTTCTCCTAAACACTCTGCTCCTGCTACTCATGTATTGTGGTTTCCCCTGAAACGAGCATTTTTTCCCATAGACTATAATTCGATTTGATATTCGATCGAGTACCGTATTTTTCGGACTATAAGACGCACTTTTTTTCCCCAAAATTTTGGGGTAAAAAAAAAAGGGGGCGTCTTATAGTCTGAAGGTGGCGCCTGGCATCCGCTGTAATAGAGAGGCGGAAGCCGGCAAATGATAGACGCCATTACAGGTGCCGGGGCCTGAGACATCGCTGCGCTCCTCTGCCCTGCATGAAGCCAGCAGCGGCAGGGGCTCCTCCGTGCCCCCGCCGCTGGCTTCATGCAGGGCAGAGGATCGTAGCGATGTCTCAGGCCCCGGCGTCTATCCCTCCCCGGTATCCGCCTCTCTAGTACAGCGGATGCCGGGTCAGTATCAGCTCCCCTTCTCCCCCGGGGCCGGTCCCCACCGGCCCCGTACCTGTAAAGTTGCAGGCCGGCTCCTGCGCGGCGATATCGCAGGAGCCGACCTGTTCGGGTGACAGCCGGGAGCCTAATGAGGCTCCCGGGTCTGTCACTGCTATATATTAGTATTGCGGCTGGGTCTATGACCAGCCGCCGTAATACTAATAAACAGAATGTCCCATAGACGGCAATACAGTTGTATTGCCGTCTATGGGACTTGCGATCAAGTGACCGCAGGTTCAAGCCCCCAGGGGGGAATAAAATAGTAAAAAAAAAAAAAAGCTTTAAAAATATGAAATAAATAAAAGTTCTAAATCACCTCCTGTTTTTTTTTCAATACAAGGTGATCTAAGCAATAGATATCCCCCAAAATGGTATAACTAAAAAGTACAGCTGGCCCCGCAAAAAAAAACGCTCTATGCATCCCCGTACAGCTGCAGGGTCACCTGTCAATGTGGCCTTGCAGCTGTTGCAAAACTACAACTCCCATATATTAAATATCTTACCAGTTTTTGCTTCAAAATTTTTTTCCCCTATTTTCCTCCTCTAAAACCTCTACGTTTTGACAACGTTAAAGACAACGTTTTGTATCCTTCCCCTGAACAACTATGTTGAACAATCTTTATTTTCAGATCATTTGAGAGCGGGCTGTCCATGTTCGGCGACCATCTAACTTAACTGAACTTGAATTGTTTTGTAGAAAGAAATGGTCCAAAATACCTTTATCCAGGATCCAGGAACTGATTAAAAGCTACAGGAAGCGACTAGAGGCTGTTATCTTTGCAAAAGGAGGATCTACTAAATATTAATGTCACTTTTCTGTTGAGGTGCCCATACTTTTGCACCAGTCAAATTTTGGTTTAATGCATATTGCACATTTTCTGTTAGTACAATAAACCTCATTTCAATCCTGAAATATTACTGTGTCCATCAGTTATTAGATATATCAAACTGAAATGGCTGTTACAAACACCAAAATATTTAGAACTAAAAATGATTAAGATTAATAGGGGTGTCCAAACTTTTTCATAGGACTGTATATATAGTGCCCTTGGCGGGATTTGAACACCAGGACTCCAGCTCTGCAAGGCTGCCGTGTGGCCCATATATATTTATGCTGTATATATCTTAGTATTTCTACAGTCTTGCAACGGATTACTAAAAGCTTGTTTAGGAAATGCGTTATGTAAACACAGGCTAATGTCATTAGTATTCTCTTACTGGAAGGTTAGCCCCTGCTGTATCCTGCAAACATCATTTAGTTACATTGACATTTTATTTGTTTAAAAGAAAGAGATTTTAGATCCTTATGTCATAGGTAAAGGTCATGTCACGTAGAAGACAAAGGTCTAAATTCATTATTGCTGTCTGTTTGATCTCTCTTTGTGTCAGATGATTTCTATTAAAATTTTATCATTCTGAAGGTTCCCTGCATAAAACCTCTTATTTGTATCTGCCTATTGTGCTTTACCCAAGGAATTATTTTCCGCTTTACGCAAATTGGTTCAAATTAGGTTTTTCAGACATACTATAATATGTTCAGCAATGTGCCGCCAAAGTAACTGTATAACATACATTTTTGCACATTGAGGGTTTCAGTCTGGTGTATACAGTATATTTTAAGTTTTCTCTAGTGTATAAAGTGGATAAAATTTATTATTAGAGATGAGCGAATAGTATTCGAAATATCCGTTTCTAATACCTCGTTCCATAGGAATGAACGGACGCTTAACCTCTTGCACGCCAGCTGCTGACATTCATACCTATGGGAGTGTGCTATTCGAAACGGCCGCTTCGAATAGTATTCGCTCATCTCTATTTATTATCCCATGTATACCAGTTTTCTGGCATAGATGGATGATAATAAAAGATAGGTGAATCAGCTCATAAAGGGCCAGGTTCATCCTGAAAATTGTTCATCCGATTCCAAATTGTTAGTTTTTTTCTTTAAAGGGATTCTATCATTAGAATACCCTTTTTAATCTAAATACATGTAGGAATAAGAAAGGCTATTCTTCTCTCACCTTTATTATTCTGATCCACAACGCCGTTCCTGAGAAATATCTACTTTCTTACTTATGTAAATAAGTTTTCTCGTAGCACTGGGTGTTCCCCTGCGCTTAAACAGAACTGGGGGCGTCTGCTGTGCTGCTGGAGAACTCTACAATAACGGTTTCTATCTTCTTTTCCGCCTCTTCTCTCGCGCTCCGCTTCTCTTCTCTGTCGGCCATTTTTCCTGTGTTGGAACAGGAGAGGCCACAGGAAAATGGCCGACTGTGCATGTCCATCAGCCATTTTTCTTGTGGGCAAATGGGAAAGGTCACAGGAAAATGGCTGACGGACATGTGCAATCGGTGCTTTTTGAAGAAGAGAAGAGGAGCGCGAGAGAGGATGTAGAGAAAAAGACAGAGGCCATCGCTGGAGAGTTTTCAAGCAGCACTGGGGACACCCCCAGTTCTGTTTGAGTGCAGGGGAACACCCCCAGTGCTGCAAGAAAACTCATTTGCATAAGGAAGAAAAAAAGATATTTCTAAGGAACAGGTGGCACGGGTCAGATTAATAAAGGTAAGAGAAGAATAGCCTTTCTTAACACTATTCCTATGTGTATTGACTTTAAAAAGGATATTCTAGTGATAGAATCCCTTTAAGGGACCAAGCAAATGGAGATTCTTCTTCTCATTATATACTTGGGATTCTTCAGACCCCAGAGTATAATAGGTTGTGGCCCAGGGGAGGTGGCAAAAATGAAATAAAATATCAAGTGTAATTTACTGACATAAGTCTCTGCTCATTATGCGCACAGGAGTCCAGTTGGAGTTGCATACATAAACAGCTGTCAATCATTGAGTAGGACCGCCCACTGGACTCCTAAAGAGATTTAAATCACTAATTGACAAGTTATACTGAATCTTTTCCTGCAGATCTGTATATTGATCTGCTCCTCCTCCCCTATAATATACCATCTTACAGTTTTGACCACATTTTCAGTGTGATAGATTTCCGTTAATATAGATATTCTCACTTGGAAAAGCTTTAATATAAGCATGAACAGCCTGTGGTGTTGGTTCCTGTAATGTTCAATCTTCTCCTGTCTTTATTTAACTGCCCATGCAACAGATTTGCTAGCAGCATGGGTCACTGTCTTATTGATTAAGAGATGAGATAACCGTGAAATTTTGTAACCTGCTGTCCTGTGACATCTCAGACCTCGGTGACTCTATACACCTTGCATAGTGATTAATTCAGTTATTGTTGTCATAGCCATATGTTATATGGGATGATTCATAAAAGCAAAAGGAACATTTGTGATATATAGTAAATAATAACACTTTACCAGGCACAAGGCTCCGAGGCCAAAGTATTGTATTGTACATCCTTGGTAACATTTGTGAAGCTAAAAGAATATATTTCTATTTTCAGACAAGTCTATTTTAGATGGCCTCATTATAGTAGGTTTAAGCATTTTTACTCTCAAGCTGGAGAAACAAACTCTTACTTTATGGAAACCATCAGCAAGCAGACTATACTATCTATCTATCTATCTATCTATCTATCTATCTATCTATCTATCTATCTATCTATTATACAGTCTAATTTTATTGTAACTTTATTTTTATTTCACTTATTGCTTATGTGTATATCTGGAATAGTTCTCTCTCATCTTAATAGCAGGAGCTTTTTCTCGGTGATAACTGGCCCGGTCCATGCGTTATATGAATGACAATTCATTTGAGCCGCGACCATAAAATGATTCATCTCCAGCCACTGCAGGGGGAATGAGTGGGCAGACGTGGCTTCCCCTGGTGATAATAACTGATTATTGAGTATTAGGGAAGCCGGCGATTGATTTTAAAAGGGGTCATCTTAATGAGACAAACCCTGCTAAGAGGCCATCTGAGCCGCATCCCATTAACACCTAGTCATTATGTGCTCACAGATCTAAATGGAGAAATTTTAATTATAGATCAGTCAACAGCAGTTTATTGATGATATCTAAGTAACAACAGGATACTATCATTGATCAAATAAAACATGACAACTAGCTAAATCATAATAAGATATAGAAATGGAGTTTCTAGTTACCCTTGTTAACTATAAGGGCAAACTTAGAAGTGGACACCCGGCATCCTAATGATAACTTTATAATGTCTAACTGATTAAAGGTCCTGTTCCAAAATCTATATTTTATCAACTAGTATAAGGGATGTGTATTTTGTGGGTCCGATGTTGTTTGTGTACTGCTAATCCAGTCCACAATTTAGCCAACTTTGGTATTCCCAGTACATCTGAATACTGCTCCATTTATATAGGGGACATGAGGTCTCTGCAGATCGGTGACCATTGCTGACTATGGGACAACTTCAATAAGGATTAAATAACAGAGTACTAAATTTACTTACTTTTTCTAATACAATTTTATGTTAAAACTTGTTTCTTGTGGATACATTGTAGCATTGGAATTTGAGGCTTCAATCTGACCAAGGACAACATCTTCAAGTAGCTTGTATGTTCTCCTTGTGTTTGCATGGGTTTCCTCCGGGTACTCCCATTTTCTCCCACACTTCAAAGGCATACTGATAGTAAATTTACATTGTGAGCCCTATATAGGACAGCATCTCAAAAACAAAAAGAAGATACCGAGCGGCCTGTAGTGTAGAACTGGTATAGGAAAGTGGGTATGGCAAGAATTTACACAACTCTATACCAGCAGTGGGAACATTTAACAGAGGATCCTTCTCTGAAATGGATGTAGCTGCAGGGTTCCAATCCTCACACCTCACGGGTGTGTATAGAATGCAAATGAGGGACCAACGACACAGATTTATTGTGGAAAATCTGGTTAGAAAGGACCTGTGGATGGAAAGGTGTCAATCACATGACCAGGACAGACTGATAGCTCTTGGAAGCAAACAACAGCCAAATAAATGACAGCAAGCAGTGATCTTAAAAGCACAAGAAAGTCTTACAAACCATTGCACCTGAGGAAGGGCGAGGTATACGCCTGAAACGCGTTGTGTGTGAGTTGTCAAATAAAGTTGTGTATTCCCATCCACATGGTGATGGTCCTTTCCAACCAGATTTTCCACAATAAATGTGTGTTGTTGGTCCTTCATTTGCATTCTATATAGGACAGCGACTGGCGATGACTGGAATATGTTGGTGTCATACGAGTAAGATAAATAAGTATATGAATAATAAATAGGAGACCTGTGGGGTTACAGGAGAAATTGCTGGTTGACTTTATAACATCGCATTGATAAGGTTTTCTTATGGGTCGTCATGTTCTCATAACCTTTCAAACTATGATACGGTCAGTCATGTGGTCATATCGCCTGCATATACGGTGATAAAGTGAAAGTGTCCTATAGTGTGTGTGTCTTCTCAGTCATGTATTTGTGGAAACTATTCATACCTCCAATATACATTTCTGCAGCAAGCAGAGCTTTAGCTTTATAGTCTTTTGACAGCTGAAGACCTTACTGCAGTGTGTGATGGTCTGGCATCATGGGTAATACTGTTTGACAACAGCTGCTTTTCCATCTATTTACTGATCTATGACATACGGCCATTTTGTAGACAGCTCCGAGCTATATCTTTTTCCTTAGAACTGCAATAGTGATATGTAATATGCAGCGATGCGCTCATGAGGCCATCAGTACACCTGTTCTCATATCGCTCAAGGCCTAGTACTAGATTTTACTCTTTGCATATCCATGTGTCCTGACAGGCAGGTCAAGTTGTGACTTGTAGTCCTCTACCAAGCGGCAGGCCTCAGACTGCCTGCGTCCATTATATACAATGGGTTGTAGATGCTTTTTATTCTATATATGGGCTTGTAGTGTTCTCTGATAACATGACTGCATGTGGTGACTTGTTCTTTCACTATTCTGTCGCCGTAATGGGTTTGTTCTTTTCTTCATGACTATGGAAGCACAGAGGTTGTGTCATACAAATGAATGTATGCCGCGCACACTCACCCTGACATTTAAATACCAGCAAATGCAGTGTCTTAAAATTGCCTGTAGGTAAATACAAGTGTATAATAATCATGAGACATAAGCGTCAGCCTTTCACAGCATATTACTTCCAAAACATAGAATATGTCCTCCCTGTTGAGAAGCGGGAAGGCCATTGGCTGCCGAGGATATCACTGATGCTATTCCTAATGTATAATAGAGAAGGTAACAAATAACACAACTCATAAATACTTTGTGCCTTGGGCGTCACATACATCACTGTCCACTCGCTGGAATAACAATAGTCATTTTTTTCTTGATTAATGTTAAAATGTTTGATTTGCCTATTTTCTTCTTCGATTATTTTTTTCCAGTGATTCATGATCTTTCTGCGCCCAAATCTCTTAAGTACATGTATTGTAGCTCAGCGGGAACGGTGTAGAAAAGATATTTAAGGCGATAAATGATCTAATTTTGTACTGGAAGGACTGCACTGACTATTATAGAGGTGTCTGAAGTGCCAGAACATTAAAGAGGAGCATAATTTGCCTTTTTCCAGAGAGTTATAATACTGTATATATCTCTTTTACTTCCCGTTACTTGCTGTTTATAGTGCTAACATAGTCCATAGGTCTGTAAACAGATTTTTTTTTTATCAAGTAAGATACAAAGTACAAACACAAAGGAAATTACTAAAGTCACTTGAAGTGATTGTCTAGGATTTTGAAGAAAATATAAAAAAAGTTCTAAAATTTAAAAAAACCCAGCTCCCTAGTGCTTCCACCTGCCAGTCTTCATGATTTGTCCTTCACTGATGACATGCGACACAGTTGTAGCAAATTATAACTTTATGCTTAAAGGGATTCTATCATTAGAATCTCATTTTAAGCTAAACCCACATTAGAATAGCCTTAAGAGGTCTTCTCCATAATAACCTTTAGATGTCTTCTCCACGCCGCCATTCCTTAGATATTCCTGTTTTTGCCCATATGCTAATTAGTTTTCTTGCAGCACTGGGGGTGGACCCCATCACTCAAACAGCACTGAGGGCATCCCCTGTGCAGAAAGAAAACTATCCAGTGCCACCTTCTTCTTGTTCACCGCCTCTGCCTCTTCTTCCTTGTCCCGTCATGTCTTCTTCAAAAAGCGCCGATTGCACATGCTCATCGCCATTTTCCTGTGGCCGGATGGGAGAGGCCACAGGAAAATGGGCAACGGACATGCACAGTGGATGCAGTGGAGATGGAGGCGGTGAACAAGAAGAAGACAGCGCTGAATAGTTTTCTCGCAGAACAGGGGATGCCCTCAGTGCTGTTTGAGCGCTGGGGATCGCGCCCCAGTGCTACGAGAAAATGAATTAGCATATGGACGAAAACTAGGTTATCTAAGGAACAGCGGCACGGAGAAGACATCTAAAGGTAGGGGAAGAATAGCCTTTTATTCCAATGGGGTTTAGCTTAAAACAGGATTCTTTTGATAGAATCCCTTTAAGGTGAAAAGTACACTGTGAGTCTACTTTTTTAATGGTATTTGTTGTCTTCTATCCCCAGCAACTTTGTGTCAAGGGAAGAACTTCTATGTTTATACAAGTGAGCTATCTCATGTTCAGCCTTCCAGATAAGCAATCCATGGTGCCCAGACCACCTCAGATTTATTCTTAGATTCCTATCCGTAACCATGACCCAATGTAGTTTATTTTAACTTAATCTATGAACACTTTCCAGCTTCTCGCTATTGGAAGTTATATTTTTAAAACCAAGTTATTTTATTAAGATTTTTTTGTATTATAAAAAACAAAAAAGAAAGACCCAGTAAAGGAAAGAAATCTACCTCCTGTCCAGCCTCAAAAGAATAAAACCCTGATAAAACCATTTCTTGTAGAGACACACAGACAATAGCATTACATCATATTATTGGCCATATCACAGGCAACAGGGTTATTTAAAAAAAATGATTTGTAAAGGAGACGGAGAAAGGGGGGAGCAAAAATATTCACCCAATACTCATATCCCCATATCCAGTAACTTATATGATTCAGTGGGGCACCACTCCACATAGTAGCCTACCCACATCATCAAATGGTGATCTTCTCAAAATCACAGATGGGAGCCCACAGACGGGGCACAGATGGACCTCACATTTTTTTCAAAATCCGTGTCTGACACTTTTTTTTTTTTACATACACCGCTTTCTCTAGTCTAGTGACATAGCTCAGTCTAGCTATGTATTCATGTATTGATGGTGGGGGATGACTGAATCCAATACTGAATGCTCAACTTTCTTGCCTGATACAGCATTCTACAGATGCCCAACTGCACTCCATTCTCATTGCCCTTACCCCCCATTAGGCCCAAGACACAGGTCTTATGTACTGCAAACAGAGCAACACCATAAACCTTCATCACCAAGGCTAAAATCCCATTTCAAAAAGGGTCCAAGAGATCCATATTTCCTTATCATATGAAGGAGAGTGTCTCCAACCATATTACATCTGGGGCAACTAGTGTCCCCCTGAGGCCAACCATATGTAGCCTCAGGGGTGACATTAGGTGTTTTATGAATACTGTGGAGTAGTAGCAATTGAGAAAAACTCTGAGCCTCGGACAGAGATAGTCCCGGAGTAATGTCAAGGACGTCATTCCATTGGTCGTCTGTTTGGAGGCATGCATCTGTTTTCCATTTTTGCTTTACAGTTAATGGGTTTTTATTTATGGTACGCCTCAAAGAGGTATTTGTAGATGGCGTAAATTATACCCCTTTTATCCCCATTCCTTAAACAAATTATGCAATATGGTTAAGTTACAAGCCCTAGCCTGAGTTTCCAGAGTATTTCACTATTAGAGAAACTGTAGAACATACAATGTGGGATGTTTCAAAGCACTCCATTCTCTTATCCTGGACAACCCCTTTAACCTTGAAGTGTGGAAGAAAAGCAATATACTTATAGAAAATCAATATGTACATGCAAAAATCATACAAACTTCATGCAGATACTGACTTTGAACCAATAAATACCCTCACCCTTCAGAGATATTTCCATCTCAGCAGAAGTCAGCAATGGAAGATGCATATTCCCTAAAATCTTGCAGTATAACCCTATACCTAATACTTCATATACCAATAACGGTGACAAATCCCATAACTCATTCACACAGTCATACAGTATCGTAACATTGTCTTGTGCCATTTTTCCAAAGGGAAATCCTATTTTACCTGTTTAAGCATTGAACCAGCTTAATTACATATTCTATGGTATATTACCCAGCGTAAAAATAAACACCGCTCTGCCATCATTTTACTATTGTAAGTGAACCAGAATAATTGCTGAATGGATACAAGTAAGATGGGTAAAAACATTTTTTCAGTGACACTTCTGCTGAGGTTAATTCTAAAAGACTTTCCAGATCAAGAGGCTTTCTTAAGATACTTGCGATTAGCTAAAAGTGTTGACTTATGAAATCAGCACTTACAGGTCTCCTCAACATCTCTGCAGCCATTCAACATTAAATCAAACGACCAAATCAGCCATAGTAAATCAATGATTTTAATTAAAAAAAAATCAATAACTTTAATAAATACATGACATTGAGCATTATGTAATGTGAAACTAGAAGAAAGCGAATATGTCTGAATAAGTGCATAAAGGTCTGATGTGTTCCATTGTTTTCTCGCTGCTTTTGTCCATGAAGACAACCCCATTCCTACTAGTCAGATTATGGCATGTATGTCGTAGAGGGAATCTTAGCATGGGGGACCTGAGACACCCATGTATTACATAGTCAATGTTAACGTAGATGGTTTTAGCAAAATGCAACAGTAGGGAGACTATATATGGCTAGACACATCAATAATAGCTGATCATCATGGATTTCTGAAGTCAGACCAATGGCACTTGGCTGGTCAGTTTTGTGGCCTCTCTGAATCTGCCTCCTTTTGTTTTCATTGGGAAATAAAGATTGAAGCCGGATGCTGAGAAAATAAGTGTTGTGATAGTCTTCCCGCAGATATTGAGTCTCATTCAGCTGCAAAACCTGCGGTGCGAGACATTGTGCCGATCAGGCCCATTCATCTGACCCTAACCAGTGAATAAAACCTGGAGGAGTGTAAAGTGGAGAAGAAGTCGAGAAGTCGAAATTCCTCTTCCATTTCTGTCATGTGACCATAGCCTTAGAAGCTCAGTACTGGCCTGATCCTTGCCACTTCAGAGGATTCCCTGGTGTTTTGGTGGGCCAAATCAATCCTGCATAGGGCTCATACTTTTCCAGGTGTAGGAAAAATGTGCCATGGAAATAAAAGCCATAAGCAGATACAATGTAGAAGCTAAAAACATAAAGCATTTCCCGTAATGCCATAGTTGATTCTAATTTAGCATTGAGTTATTAGTGTAGTAGATTTCTTACTCCTTTTTAGGGGCTTCCATATATTTTTCTGCATTTCATTATCTTATAACTTTATGCTTAGGTTTTTTATGCTAGGACTCGGAAAACATAGAATATTTCCTGAAGTGTTGAAGTTCCACTATGAATGTACAATATCACAAAAATGGAAGTTTGTAGTAGATACCATCTATTAAGAAGGATTATATAAGTGATAATGGACAATGAACTACTAGGATGACAGACATTGGCAAGAAACCATGTCGCTGTACCAGATTAGAAATGCGACTTCATTTAAAGGCTAATATATGTGCTGAAAGCTGATAAATATATATATATATATATATATATATATATATATTTATAAAGTAAAGGCATTAGTTTGCTTTTATCCCTTAGATATATCCTTCTCTTAAATGACAGTACAATGACAGCTCCTAGTAAGTGTTTGAGAAACTTCTTGACCTTCATGCTTCATAGAGCATAAAATTCCCTCAAGTGCCTTCTTGCAAAAGCCCTTTGGTTCACGTGACATCTCCCATACATGATCTATGATTATAGCTGCAAATGGTGCTGTTATATCACGTGTGTCCAGAATAGAAATGAGGCCACCAGAGACCAGATCTGCATACTAGTGTTTGAGCTATGGATAAAGCTATCAAATGACTAAACTGAACAAAGGAATAAATAAAAGCAGCACGAGTACTATAATAAGTTACATTTATATTATGTATGACTTAACATATATTCATCATTGTAGCTTACAGAACATCTGTCACCAAGTATAACGTGCTAAATGACATAAATCATTTCATTGTCGCTGTGCACCTGAACAATATAGGGGGATTTATTTGAAAGGGTAACTATGTTTTCTTGAAAAGTTGAAATCTCTGCAGGGTGTTGCTGGGCAGTCTGTTCTCTAACTGTATAAGACTAAGGCCCCACGGGACTTCCTGCAGCAAAAAAGCGCTGAGGGAAAAACTGCAGCGGCAATGCATCGCAGTTATTCTCGCAGTACTTTAAATAGAAAATTCTCAGAGGAATCCTCAATTATACGTAGGGGGAAACCGCCAGAGTTTTCTTAGTTATAATTGACATGCTGTGATTTCCAAAACCGCACCTGTTTTGAAAATTGCAGCGTGTCCGCACTGCGGTTTTTACAGCAAGATGGGCATGGGATTCATTTTAGCTGAACACATTTGTAGTATTGATGCAGTAGCCAGATGATCCAGAAGGGTGACTACATTAGAAAGTGTCTAAAACAAATCTACTTGATTTTGAGTCTGACTGGCAGTTTCCATACAGTGATAGCCTTCCTTTTCATTATGAATACATAATAAGTTATATTTTCACTATACCACTGTCTCTCAGTGATATTTCTAGATATATGGCTAGCAATGAAGAAATAACACGCTAACTGCAATCAAAATATTTGCATTTTACGTTGATGCAAGGCCACAATAAAAACCACATCAAGAAATTGGTTGATAACTGCAAGCAGTAGAGACAGCTATCTGCAGCTAGCACACCTCTATGAGCCAAGACAGAACCCCAGATGTCTTCACCAGAGCTCGCCGCAAGGAGAGATGGACTTTGCTGGATCTGGGGATCTGAAATGTCACCAAACAGATAAACGGATTAATAGTAAATGCACTGCTGCAGAAACCTTACAAAGTGGTGTAGATGCAGAGAAATAGTATTAGTAGAGTCAAAAACCAGGAGAGCATGTAGTAAGCAGATATGGGAATATCACAACAGGATCAAGAGGCAAAAATCCAGGTAGCAAACCAGTACTCAGAGATCAAGCAACCGTACACAGACAATCAGAGCCAAACTAGTGTGCAATGTAATTAGTTGACACCTACCGTATATTAAAAAGGCATGATCTTGTAACGGCGTCTTCAGCTGTTGATAAGTTCAGGCATGGAAGTATACAAACGAAAACCTTCCATAAGTTGTCATAGCAACCTTAAAGAAGCATCAGCCCAATAGACACTTTTGGCACACGTACATTAAGAAACTCGCTTCCCATCTTCCCTATCCATTATAACTAGTTTGGTTTGTTTACATGGACTACTGCCAGAAGTAACTGTACAAGAGCAAACAAATAGCTGAGAACAGCTCAAGTAACCATTATATAGGAGATCCAGGAATACTGTACTGCAAATATAGAGCAGATATATACAGGTACCCACAACATTTTAGCATCTACCGTGCAGACATTACACAGGAAAAGAGAAATCTATAAGCACAGTCAGGAAAGTTGCTCGCCATTTGTGAATATTATCCCATGCAAGTAGAAGACTTTTTCTTAACTTGTAAGTGATGAGATGTGCAGAAAGTTCAATCCTTGCAATTCACTGAGAATCAGTCCCTATAATCTGCATACAGTATGTGAAGATAGAAAAAACCCTCCCCTTCATCTTGCTGTCTTTTTGCCTTGCTTCTAGGGACATACATCCCTGGTAACAAATCAGTCAACTGTAAATTAGCTAGAAGGGAATTGAAGTGCATTACATTTTGGTCCAAGATCACATGCTGTACGAAATGAGACTATGTTGCCTAAAAAGTTTAAATCTGTCCACCTGATCAAAAGATATGTCCCCTAGAAGGATATATATATATATATATATATATATATATATATATATATATATATATATACACTCAAAGTATATATATAAATTAGCTCTTATTCTCCAAGTAGATGGGAACTTTTTATATTATCTGAAATAATGTAACCATCCACAAAGAGAATTAGAGCTAATTTGCACTAACTTTCCAGGGCCAGATCTCTTGAATGGGTGGATGGATTTAAAAAAAAAAAAAAAGTAATGGTTTTTAAAGAGTTTTTTCACGTATGTGAGCGGAGTGATGTTGCCAATTACTTTCCACTGAATGGGGCACAGAATTAGAGGTGAGGACATGATGCAAGACTGAACGGACAGCAGCAACCAAGCAATGGAATGTCTGGGACAGATGAGTATGATTTTTTTTATGTGACACCTTCCCCAGCCACCTCTATGGTTTGTCCAATTCCAGGCATCCCCTTTAAGAATGTCTCAGAAAGATCATATTTGTCATTTGTAGAGTGTAATTCTATGTATACCTACTGTATATGAATTGGATTGGTCCCATACACATTAGATTAATACTGGGCAAATTCCCTGATTTTGGCAGTTTTGGTCATCCATGTGATATATAGATAGATAGATAGATAGATAGATAGATAGATAGATAGATAGATAGATTTTAGGCCATTAAGATCAGTCTGCAAGAGGGTAGGACATCATCACTTGAAGAAACTCTATAAAACTGCCATTCTAGTTGATAGTCTTCCCCTGTAGATATATTTCTTTCCCGTGAGTCTTCAAGTCGGTGTCCAGTTCAACAATTAGTGTCTGACCACAGAAAAAGAATATGGCTTTAATTTACCATTTACAATGTGAATTAAGCTCTGCTGCCAGAAGAAATTTTTCTTCTTCTAGCTTTGCACTGAGTCAGCGGCTTCTTGGAAAAAACAGTGTCCTTTGCCAGGGCTAGAAAGTGTTGAGGACACAGGTCTTGGAAACATCCAGAAGATAAATTATTATCAGTTAAGAGGAGCGTGTAGGGGGCCGTGTGTACTTGGGTAGATAAATCACTACCTGCGCACATGGCTAACAGAAATCCATAGAGACAAATTATTTTTGCTGGAGACAGAAGGATGTATCCCTGCACGTGTGACTATAATGTCATATATGATATAAGGTTAAGAACACTCTTATAGTTTTCATTAACCAAGGACCAAATTTCTGCAAAATTCCATTTGAAGAGACAAAAACTTATATAAAAGCTATTGATTTTGCTCAATACTGCATTAAAGGAAAAGCATTGGTGTCACTTTTTTATGAGTTCACAATCGCTATATGGAAACAGACTGCAGGTTGAGTTCAACACCCAGTGGCTCAGTTGTTCTGTATCATCGGTCTACTGTCCTGAAGGATGATCTGACACTGTGAACCAACTACTTGTAGCTCAAATTGATACACATTTCATCTATCAGAATCATCCGGAGTAATGGGGCTCAACAAAGAGGCAGCCAAGGACTCCAAGGAATCAGGTGGCCCATATTGGTGCAGTATCCAGACAATCCATAAGAGTGACTATATTAGAAAAACATGTGAGTCTACATCAGATCTTCTTGGTTTTGAATCTGACTACTAGTTTCCACACGGAGATGTTCTCCCTATTCATAAGTTATATTTTAGTTATGTCTTTCAGCGATCTACCTATATATATGGCTAACAATGAAAAAAAGAAATACTAGAGCCAATTGCAGTCAAAATATTCTGATAAAGCTGAGCTACGCCTAGAATGATACGTGATAGAATTATATATGGTTAAATATTTGTGTTTCCTAAAATCTAATAAATACCATAAACCCATCACAGGAATTTACCATTAGGACTAGTTTTCCGCATATGTTTTGGAATGATGGCAATTCACCAATATAAATCTCATTTGGAAGCTATTTGTAGTCATTAAGAATAATATGTGCTGCGAATATATGACTTATACTGAAAACATATTTATAAAACTGCAAGGGATACATTGAACATGCAATATTTTGTAGACGTAAAGAATATAAAATTAATAATCTACTAATTACCTATTCAGGAACATATTGCCTTTGTTTGTCAACCTGTGGGCTAAATTATCCCGCTCACTGCTATGTATTGTCTAGGCTTCCATTGCTTTTAAATGCATTTTGCTAAATAGGTTTAGGCTTGCAACTACAGCCCCATGCACATGAATGGCCACTGTATTATGAAGGTACATTAAAGAGTCTGTCTGCGGTAAATTTGTTATAAACTTTGTAGAGGTGATTTTACAGTTTCCAAATATGCCGCTTCTATTCAGTTTGAGAGTTTCATTTTCATAAAAATTTTTTATTCATATGTAAATGAGGGGAATATAATGTGGGTTTGTGCCTCAGCTTGCCCTGTCTTCAGTTCCATCTGTAGATTTATGGATAATCCCTTTTCCTCTCATCCACAGAAGAATATTTTACATGAAATTGGTGCTCCAAAGTTGAATAACAGAGGTATATTTGGAAACTGCAGTATCACCTCCACAAGGTGCTGTGATTAGTAGAGATGAGCGAACAATAAAATGTTCGATATTCGATATTCATTTCGAGTAGCCCCTCAATATTCGACTACTCGAATCGAATATCGAATCCTATTATACTCTATGGGGGAAAAATGCTCGTTTCAGGGGTAGGCAACATTCGATCAAATTGAACTTACCAAGTCCACGGGTGAGGGTTGGGCTGGATTCTCCGAGAAGTCTTCTCCGTGCAGCGTCCCCGCGGCGTCTTCCGGCTCTGAGTTCACTCTGCCAGGCATCGGGCCTGGGCAGAGCCGACTGCGCATGCCCACACTACAAGAAAATGGCCGCTTACAGTCAAAGCGGCCATTTTCTTGTAGTGCGGGTATGCGCAGTCAGCTCTGTCCAGGCCCGATGCCTGGCAGAATGAATTCAGAGCTGGAAGACACAGCAGGGAAGCTGCACGGAGAAGACTTCTAAAGGTAGGAGAAGAACCAGCGTTGATTGGCCGACTGTTTAGCATTCGGCCAATCAACGCTGGTTCTGCATCAAATTTTTCCATTCGAATAGCAAGTAGCATTCGATTGAGTACGAGTATTTCGAATACTGTAGTATTCAATCGAATACCTACTCGATCGAGTACTACTCGATCATCTCTAGTGATTAGATTTAGAACCACTTACACCCTCTATGAGCTTAGTTGGTTTTTCATAAGAAGTCCTAAATAAATTATTGGGTCCTTAGAGGTTCTTTTAATAAGGTAAATACAGCCAGAGATATAAAAAAAAACAAAAAAAACAAAAAAAAAACAGCACATGACATATTACACCATGTCATTACTTATTTAATAAAAATAGGCCAAAGTACTAAAGTTGTGTGTGAAATATCAAGTACCGTACACTGTTACTGCTTCCATGGGAATGAAGAGGGTAAATGGTTGATAGGTTCTACTAATTGAATGCCCTTAATTAAATGATCCTCAGAAAATATGATCATCTTTATGAAGAGGTTTTGGCAGTTTACTGGTCTGGAGCATTCAGGTGTGTTTGAAAAAGACTTTGTACTACCCGCTCTCTTATAGTTTCTGAGCAATCAGTGCTGTTAGTTTCAGAATCCAATATGCTACTTAGGCTCTCTCCTGCCAGGTGGACAGTCCTGGACTGGAGCAGACTACTCAGGACCTGGGACACCATTGGTATCTATCATGTGCTAGATCCAGCATTTCCATCATAGGAACAGAACAATGGAAATTGTATACACAGGTATAAACCCAATCTCATACATAAATTCTAATAAAAACCCTTGTCTAATGTTTTTTTTTTTTCAGGTTTATACAATTTTTATATATTTTTTTGTTTTGCTTTTTAACTTCTGGATCAAAAATCCAAAAATGTTTTCTTTTTTTTCTTTTAAATGAACAATTGCAGATGAATACTTATAGGGAAACTAGACACACACGAAAAAAATGCCAAAATGCAATGCACTAAAACACATCACAATCAATGTTACAAAAAAAAAAGCCAGATACATAAATGAATCTATCAAGAAAACCTTAATTTATATTCCCCATCACTCTTGTTAAGGATAAAAAAAATAAAAATAAATCAGTGTTATATGTTAGAGCAACGACAGGACGTTGGGCTTGAATTAGGGTTGTAATTTCCCTGGAATTAGCTCAAGGAACACAAATTGTCATTGTTTGGCATTTCCACATTATTTGCATTAATTATGCTGGCTGTATTTGTCCCAGACGTGTAGGAAATATTATGAAGAGCCGAGAAGGCTGGAAGATGACAATAACATCAGATGCTACTGCTCATTCATTTATATTCTGATCTGATACATGGAGCTCTTTTCTGATAATGGGAAATATTCATCCATGTCATGTTTCAGCTAAGAGGAAAGGTAGATCAAAGCTATAGTATGTGCTCATTTTTCATTGAAGGATATGGTGGTTATTACTGTAAGTGGACATGAGTGTGAGACTTCTAAATGTCTATGAGATGAATGGGACATATTCTTCCTTTTGGATTTATTACGAAAATACATTTTTGTGTTTTACAATAAATACAATACATCATACAATATTCTGTGTAATAATGACATACGGTATCACTGTTGTATACTATAAATGTATGTGCTCCAGGGCAGCAAACTGCAGCTATCATGGAGGGCCCTCTATTTGTCTGTCTTTTCCTCTATCACCCAATCCATTGTGATTCACTAACCTGGATAAGTGATAACTCTTAGATAGGGTTGAGCGATCGTGTTCGGGAAAGATCGGATTCCGATCGGCGATCGAGAAAATTTCACGATCGCGATCCGAATTCTGAACACGATCTTTTTAGGTGGGATCGAGATTGGTGATTATTTCCCACAATGCTATGCTACTGGCCAAGGATTGTGGGAAAAGCTAACAATGCTAGCCTTAACACTGAGTATACGCTCCGCTCATTCTGAGCGGAGTGTATACTCAGTGTGAAGGCTCCGCTGCGGTTCCATAGGAGAGTGTGGGGGCGGGTACAGGGTGGCTAGACGTGATGTCTCCCCTCCCAGTACCCGCCCACACTCTCCTAACCTGGGAGGCAGGGGGCAGTGAGGCGAAGAAGAACGAGAACACCGGGCAGTGGACCAGCCATCTTTGCAGGTAAGTGGACACCAGGGGGGACGAAGTAGCCAGAGGATTGAAAAAAAACCTCTGGCTACTTAGTGACTAAAAAAAATCACTACACAGCGTGGATTCTAAGAATTAAAGCGTTCAATTGTTAGATTCCATGCTGTATAGTGAATAGGATTATTTTTAAAATCCGATCTCCGATTAGTAAAAAAATCCCATTGACTTGCATTGGGATCGGAATTGGGATCGAGATCGGGTTCGAATGAAAAATGATCGGAAATCGGATTTCAAAATCGATCCTGAAAAGTCAAGATCGGCTCAACCCTACTCTTAGATCATTGGAGTCTTACTGCCAGAACTGGTCTTGTGTCCGTTAAAGGGGTAGTTCCTTCTTCAGGATCATATTTAATCTTGTAGCTTAAAGAGAATCTGTCAGCAGTAAATTGGTTATAAACCTAATGAATGTACAGGGGATTCTATAGTTTCTAAATATACCCCTGCCATTCAGCATTTGAGCCTATTTGTATGTTAATCACCATTTTTTTCATAAATTACAGAAAAGGTGCTTTGCGCTGGAATCTAGAGCTCAGCCTGAGCAACCATACCACCTTAGTATGTGACTCCTGTTCTTAGAAATCACATGACTGCAAAGGGCTGTGAACCTTACAGTGATCAGGGGCATGGTGGTGGCTCAGTGGTTAGTACTGCAGCCTTGCAGTGCTGGAGTCCTGGGTTTGAATCCCTCCAGGAACAACATCTGCAAGGAGTTTGCATGTTCTCCCTGTGTTTGTGTAGATTTCCTCCCATTCTACAAAAAGACATACTGATAGGGAAAAAAAAGTACATTGTGGTCCCTATATGGGGCTCACAAGCTACATTAAAAAAAAAAAACCTTACTGTGATCAGCCCCCTGCAGAACCATTTGCAATCATAACTCAAGTCAAATGAGGGGCAGATTTATTTCTCAATACTCTCAGTCAAGTGGAACAGGGTTGTGTTATTGTACTACAGGTAGAAAGTTTGCAATTTTGCATTCCTTTTAGTCAACACATTAGCTTTATAAATATTTTATATTCAGTTCATTTTCAATTTTTTGATCAAGAAAGTGAGATGGGTATAGTATATGAAAGTGAAATACAACATACTGCATGTTACCCAATTCATCATTAAAGTATACCTCTAGTGATAACCAGCTTTTCATGAATAAATAGTACATGTTAATGTATGAAACTTTGCAGTATACCTTATTAAATACATCTGTTTTTTTTCTGTCTACATATTATTGTATAAAGAGGGAGGGGTTATAGAAAACAAAATCAAATAAATGCTGCCCTTTATACCCTACTATTATGTGTGCTTTTAAGTTGTAGTTCAGAGGCTTCTGGTGCACAGAATGAGGCAATAAATCAATTAACCAGCCAGCAGGAGAATCCTACTGCACCCCTCCTTTCTCCATAGAGCTCTGTGTGTGAGGCTGAATACAGAGATAAAAATAATGTAAAAAAGCAGTCAGATTAAAGATAAGGAGCAGAAAAACAACATAATAAGCGTCGAAAGAAACAGATTGCTTAATAAAATATATTACAAAGTTTCTTATATTCAAACCGTCTATTCATTTATGAAAAGTTGTTTATAACTGGATTAACGCTTTAAGTTCTAAAATAGCCCAGTAATTTGAGACCTGATAGTAAATCAGGTGAGATAAATCGACCATCTTGATTGGCTAGTGGTGTGCCCCACGAGCACAGGCTTTCTGTCTAACCTACATTAGCAATCTGAAGCAACCAATTACAAATTACTGAGGTGGGACACGGTTTCATCTCTCCTCATACATCTCTAAAAATAGATGATATCCATTCAGTGCCCTAGTAATTACCTTTCTACTTCTGGTAATGGAGAAGGTTTTATTGCATAGCCAGTAGGGAACATTTTATATCAAAGTAGTTGATCACCCAGGGATAAAATGATATAGAATGTTATGGAAACAATCTCATAATAATAAGTGTAAGATTAGTACATGGAGCAGGCAATTGTAGGCAGTCTTGTGTGGATAACGCATATTATTCTGTTTCTCAATCTTTGAAACAAAGGTACAGTAAATTTAGGCAAGCAAAAACTGCATTAGATGTGTAGAAGCAAGTCTTCCTGTGTTCATTCTGATGGATTTATATTAGAATGAATAGAAACTCAAGTTTAGTTGCAAATTTAAAGGGGTAAATCTATAGCAGATGTTCCCAAACTGTCTGAAGGCACGACCCTCTTTAGGGCATTACTTCTGCTTGGGACCACCATTAATATACTTAGTACTATTTACAAAATAAAAGCTATATTTTACCTCTGTTCTGCTTTTCGGTTTTATGTTTCTGTTCTTCTTCTTCTTCCTTCACACAAACACACATGTCCCTGCTCCCCTACACACAGCTCTGCTGTCACCACATTGCCACCACATACACAGCATTGCTGTTTCCGTTGTCTCCATCCAATATCTCTTCCACTTCCAAGTTCCCTCAGTACTCAGCTTTGCAACGTCTCCTACATTCAGTTCCATTTTCTCCATGTTCACTTAACATGCACAGCTCTGCTGCATCCATGTTCCCTAAACACACATCCCTGCTGTCCCCACATTTTTTGCCAACACACAGTTTGTCTAACTCCACATTTCTTACACACATGGCTTTGCTGTCTCCATGTTCTCCTCTCCCCATAGCTTTGCTATTTCCACATTTCCTCAACACTCAGCTCTGTTACCTGCATATTTCCCTCCTACACTCAACTTTGCCAACTTATTGCTTTCTCCTACAACCAGCTCTGCTAACTCAATTTCTATCCCTACTGCAGCTCGCAGTGGTGGATCCAGGCTTTGCGGGGCCCCGGGCAATTGACTCTGGCCGCGGTCCTAGTTACCGGGGGGTCAGTTGGTACTATAGGTAGTACGCATTGACTGAATTTTTTATAATAATAATTTTTTATAATAATGCGTTTTCTGTGTATATTTTCATGTTTTAGCGTGCTGAAAATGGTTAGTTAAACACAAAAGCAAAAAGTTGACATGGTTTATCATAAAATATGCCAATAGCAGGTCAAAACGGTAAAATATAGCCAATATTCATATTTTCTGCTGTCACGATTGTGAGAGGCCATTGTAGATGTATATAAACATACGCTGACTCACACAATCACTACTACATACGTGAACAGCACTACTCAAACGCGAGAACAAAAGACTGGCGCGATGCGAACTAACTCCACCCTCTACACTACTCAGTCGCGTACGTGACACTGAGAGTGAATCGCCAATGTGTGTCTGTGTGTGTGGAGAGAGGGGTCGCCCGGCCCATTTTTTGTGGGCTTCTTTAAGTATTTCACACTGACACAATAATTTCAGAGTAAGAAATTTCAATATAACAGATTTCTATGTCTCTTTTACTCTTTGCTTGCTTATGGGCTGGTTGAGTTTAAGGGCCTCGCGCTTCTAACCGACCGACCCGACCTGCGTTTTGTTAGGTCGGGGCAGTGCCGCTGGGAGCGGGGCCCCAGTCGGTTGCCCAGCTCACCCGTCCCTGGATCCGCCCCTGGCAGCTCTGCTACCTCCATGTTTTCCTGAATTGAATAGGGCACTGTGGTTAGAATAGAATATGCCTATTTAGCATCTACAATAGACTAAGCCAAGACTCTTCTTCTGCATTAATCTCTTTCTACCTGTGCTCACTCCTCCAGCCTCCCTTCTCCATAGACTTAAACAGAAAGGAGAACAGGCTAAGAGAAAGAAACATCTTCCGAAGTTTCATATGAACACCTGTACTATTCATTTATGCCATTTGTTGAAACAATAATACTCAGTTCAAAGTTGCCATTTTATAATTGTGTTTAATTGCCTAATTGTTGATGAATATATGACAAAGTGACAAAGTCAGCTCAGCTAAACTGCATCCTATCCAGTCAACTCTATGTAAAGTAATTCCCATGACTACATTATGATACTATATGAATATATGGCTGAAATCTAGGTTGCTTTTAAACCCATATGAAACTGTTAGTAAAAATAAGGGGCATACATCGGCAAAACGGAATATCTGTATACAAAAAAGGATGGGCACAACATAAAACTTGTATGAACCATATTTCTTGAACATATTTATGCTCTGCCTAAGGGAAGAACAATATGAATTACAGATGCTCTATTTCCAATAGGGATCAAATATTTCTCCTTTCAGCCTAATTTGTGCACAGCTCACCGTTTGCTGAATGGATGAATTTATTCAGCTGCTTTATGTATTTCCCAGAAGGATGTGGTTAGCTATAGAAAGCTTTTCATGCTAAGTAAAAAATAATAATGAAAACATTGTCACGCTCAGCAAAGCTATATATCCATATGGTAATTCAGGCTGCTTGATGATTTGCTAATTGTAGGGTTCTATTAATATTGGTTAAAGGTACATGTATATTGGTATACAGTATATACACTACACTGGCAGAAGCCATCACAAATGTATCTCATTTCCCCATTTAAGATACATACTCCTGCTCGGTTTACCATTTCTACTTTTGTTTGTATGAGAGCCCAGCACAAGTCAGGGAAACTTCTGGCAGATTTTTTTTGTAAATGCTACTTTGTAAGGTGTATAAGGTGTAGAACGCGTCACCATCATTGCTGATCATTAAATATGCACAATACTAAGATCACCTTAAAGGTATTGTCTAGTTTAGGAACCCATTAAACACCAGCCTTAATGTTCTGGCATGAGTTATAGTAAATCTGGCAGTCTGGGGTACCCCTGCCCTGGTCTACTCCACTCTACCCACTGTCTAAAAAAGCGGTGAGTGAGATTTGCCACAGTCCGGCAAAAATGCGGCAAGTTGAGCTACACTTTTGGCCACATTCAAGGAACATCTGCCTTAGTAAATGGGACCTATGTATATATGCCTTGTCTGAGACTGGACAATAATGTTTATTGGTTTATCGCATGGATTATTTAACCATATTATTAACCAATTATTAATCTCTAGTTCTTTGTGGCTATTTCTGCCACATCATTGGTTGGTACTGCACCACTAATCCGACATTCTAATGCAAGGCACATTTCTCTTCCTGCAGAGCCCAACATGTCCATACATGACATGGATTGTACACAATCGTAATGATAACTGTGCATTGCTTTATGTTCCCTGTCGTGATGCTGAAGGAGTTGATTCCTTCCTCTGGTGATTCCGGCAAGATTCCAGTAAGATATGGACAGATCATGTAATCTGGTAAATTGATAACTGGTTGGTTGTAGCGGTGGACTGTCATCTCACGTGTGCACTTTCACAGAAGCACAGTAGATGTCTCATAAGCAGCTTCCTACTGACCAGCAAATTCTATGTAACAGACTCTTTATATCCCATACATCCAAAGAAGATTTTAAAAAGACCTATCAGCATTCCTTATATATCCGTTGTAGTAAATAATTATCGTCCCTACCAAAATTTAGAGCATCTTTCTTAAATCTCTGTATCTCTGTAACCCCTCGTTCACATCTGGGTTTGGTAATCTGTTCGGGGAGTCTGCATAGGGAACCCCTGAACAGACTACTGAATGTACAAACGGTGTGCACTGAAAGCACATGGACCCCATAGACTATAATGGGGTTTGTGTTCTCTCCATGTGGAGTCCGCACGGAACATACGGACAGAAAAGTAGATCATGATCTACTTACATGTCCACATGATTCGTGCAGGCAGCGCGTGGAAACCACATGGACCCCATTATAGCCTATGGGGTCCGTGTACTTTCACTGCACACTGCATGCCAATGCATTTGGTAGTCCATTTGGGCAGTCCACCTTGCAGACTCCCCGAACGAATTACCAAACACAGATGTTAACAATGGGTTATTCCTCCTAAAAATGTATAAATAAAACGACAACTGGTTATTATCCCCCTTTCCAAAGGGTGTGTCCTGATACAATATGACATTGTCAGCATTAGATGGACAAGGTCAATTGTGTAGGTGCACTTACTGTTGGAAACAACCAGCTATGTCCATTAACAAATTCTTCTGAGGAGTAACAGTCTGTCTCCCGTTATTGTCAATGTAGAAAAATGGATCCAGTGCCTTAGGTCTTGATTCTGTTTTTTGAATGGAGGAAAATGTCCGACAGGCACAGCTGTATAGCATCCAAAAAACGCAACAATGACGGAACAGATGCAAGCGGATGTCAACTATTGAAATTAATAGGAGTTTATATGGATTATTATAATTTTTTCTCTTCTTTGGCAGAACAAGAAACTGATGACACAACAGATATGAAGAACGTGGACGAATTCATCGGTGGTACAGGAGTAAATGTATAGACAAATAGTCTGACTGGTCGACTGTGCTCTGCTTATTTTCAGTAAGGTTGAGACTTAATACTACTCAAAAAACTATATTCTCATTGTATCCATTGGCATTGCAGTTGAAACAACACAATAAACAGTAGAAGTGAGAATGCTCTTTGGGGAAAATGAGTAGATTCCTTCATATGCGTCGTAGAAGAAGCGAAACCACTGGCTGTAAATGCTAGAAATGTTTCTGAATTGGTTTTGGGTGAATAAATGCAATTTGTTGCTGTGGCCTGCAAAATATTCTAGCAACCTTCTGGGGTTGTAGGGGAAGCCAGGTTACTTGCTACCTGATTATATAAAAGTCAGTCATAAACCCTTCAACTCCCAGTGTGCATTCTCTAAAGTGCTTTCCGACTATTGCAGTCAATCATACCTTCACTTACTTCTCAGTTGGGGCCCAGCAAGGTTTCACTTCAGTAAAAGTGTATCTGAAGGACGGTCTCTAAATAGATTCAAATCCTGGCCATTTCTGACTGAATGAACAACGGAAATCAGATTTATATGTTAATTCTTCCTTAAATTCAATTTTCCATTTGAAGTAACAAAAAAAAGGTAGAAAAAAAGGATATTAGAATTGACCCTCATCTTTAACAATTCATAAATTCTGGAAGCCTCAACACAGTTATAAATGGTGGCAATTTCTCACCCTGGTCACAGGCTTTCAGAACAAATGGAGAATAAATAGAAGTTCAATATTCTGCTTATGGAAGGAATTGATGAAACCGGATAAAATACGTATTAATAGAAGGCGATTCTTTAACACTTCATTTGCCAGTCATCGTTGCAGGTGACAGAACCTACCATGTGTTACTGATGGAGAAAGCGCAGAGGATATCGTATCTCTACTTATTATAAAGTCCAGTCCTAGAAAGAATTGTAAATGCAATGATAGAAATGACTCCCCATAACCTCAGCTTTATCAGATTCTATAATAGGATAATAAGGAGTGTTAGTATTCGCAAGTACGTTGTGCTCGGGTAGTTAGATTTAAGATATGGGGACAACAAATAAGACCATTAACCCTAAAAGTGACTTGTGTCTTGTAAGAATATGCTATTCTTTGGTATCAGAATATGTCTAAATATACAAATATATTAACGTACAGTATGGCACAGAAACCTTATTTACATGCTTTGAGAATAGACTTGATCGGTGCCAGTGATTTTAAGTAATGGCCCCAAAACAGATTCAGAGTTTTTCTGAATGTCAGAAACTAAAAAGGCCTCAGTTCCCTCTTACGTAGACAGAGAATGTCAGTCTAGATCAGAGATAACTAACCCATTCTTCAGTCCTATGGAATCCTTCTTATAATGAATCAGTCACTTCCATCACCCTGACACATATAGACATGGACAACGCCCACGCTTGTCATAGTATCACCTATACGGAGGTACAATATAAAATAGCATAGCAGGAATCCTCATTATCTCATCATGGTCAGACAGTTACTGTAATAGCAGGAAGTGACGAGAAAAAAAAAGTATGGTATGGCTGGAGCGCTGCTCCTATGAGTAATGGTGATCCAGACAAGGGATAAACAATAAAGTTTTATTCCACAAGACTGTAGACATAAAAGGCTACACCTTTCAACACCGGATGGGTGTCTTCATCAGGCCAAAAGTAATGGTGATAAAGGGATCCTTTCCTTGCATGTGCAGTACCTATATTATTCTCAGAGCACTCCAGAACATCAACAATTATGCGGTTCTCTGTGTTCCGATTAGGTTTATCAATCTCTGGAATAATGCCAAGCCAGGTATAGTCCCATTGTGTTGAACACTACACGTGAAGAGCAACGACATAGTAGGATTAGAGAGGAGACTTATCCCTTCATCACCATTACTGTTGGCCTGATGAAGACACCCGCCCGATGTTGAAACGCATTGACTTTGCGTCTAAAGTCTTGTGGAATAAAACTTTATTGTTTATTGCTTGTCTGGATCTCCATTACTCATAGGAGCAGTACTTTAGCCATGCCATATTTTTCGCCAACTTCCTGCTGTCTACTACCACTGTCTTCTGAGACATGTCGTCACAGGGCTGAGCTGCAGATAATATTGTTACCAGCAAGGACCCATGCTCTCCTGATTCTCGATTCAGCCCAACTACCACTGACAAACTAACGCACCAGGGTGGTTTATATTTTACACCCTCCTCTAGTTACTGTAACAGGAGAGAAAGCAAAAGGCTGCATTTGCCTTTAATACAATGGCCATGATTATTTGATGGAACAATTGTATGGAAAACAGTACTAGATAAACTCTTTTGACTTATAACTGGGTCAATTGGGGTTCCATCAGTGTAAAATTATTTTCTTCTCAAGAATCGCACTGACTGCTAGATGTTCATGCTGTTAAAAGTAACAAAACTCCAAAGACAGTCCCAATGCAGATGTGAATTAAGCTATACACAGTTTAGTTAAAAGTTGTGTTAAAGATTTTGACCATTATCTGAGTGAGCTTGAGGCCTCTTTGCCCAAATTCAGACTCCATGGTTGGGCCAATGTCATTTATTATACTGGACACTTTTTATGCGGCAGAGAGGATTTGTACAAGGAAGTACCTACAACCTCTGGGCCCCTATAAATGTCCTCTAAGCAGAACATAAAAAGAGCAGCACCAGTTACATCAAGCAAAAAGTTGGGTGCCATTTTCAGTTATAGTTAATCTATCCTTAATTTCGACATAGACACTATATTGACCCTTATTGCTCCCCAAGCTTGCCTGTCAAATCATAGAACGGTTTTAGGAACTGCTGCATCTTACTTTCAGACACTGACTATGGTATGACGTCATTTGCAGGAGCATGTTAGCCTGTTATTGTTTATTTGTTATTGTTTATATAGCACCATTAATTCCATGGTGCTTTATATTTGGGGGTTACATACAATACACAGAATATACAAACAAATATAATACTAACAATGACCGACTGGCACAGTGGGATAGAGGACCCTGCCCACAAGGGCTTACAGTCTATGAGGGAAGGGGGTAGAGACAGAAGGAGAGGGGGAGACTGTACAGATGGCGGTGTGGTGATAGTGTTATTGGAGGTTGTAGGCCTTCCTGAATAGGTGAGTCTTCAGGGCCTTCTTGAAGCCTGTGATTGTGGGGGTCAGTCTTATGTGTCTTGGTAAGGCGTTCCAGAGTATGGGGGAGGCACGGGAGAAATCTTGGAGACGGTTGTGTGAGGAATGGATGAGAGTAGAGCGGAGTAGGAGGTCATTGGAGGATCTGAGGTTACGTGTGGGCAGGTAGCGTGAGATTAGGTCAGAGATATATGGAGGGGACAGTTTAAGGATGGCTTTGTATGTTAATGTTAGTAGCTTGAACTCAATTCACTGGGCAACGGGTAGCCAGTGAAGGGATTGGCAGAGGGGAGCAGCCTATGAAGAACGGGGGGTGAGGTGAATTATGTGAGCAGCACAGTTTAAGGTGGACTGAAGAGGGGCAATGGTGTTAGTTGGGAGTCCATGGAGAAGAGTGTTACAGTGATCTAAGTTGGAGATAATGTGGGCCTGGACTAACCTTTTAGCAGTTTCTGGGGCTGATGAGATGGCTGCCAAGCAACGTGACTATTAATTCACATTGACATTTACCAATAGAAATAATACAAACCAAAAGCCTTTTAGACTTGATTTATTGAAGTGTTGTCTTTTTTCTAGTTTTTATGCTACTGAATAGCACTAAAAAATATCTGTATTCTTCCATATCCTTTTTTTCTATTTAATTGATCTTATTCAGGTCAAGTACCCTTTTTATGAAAAATATAACAGTATATTGAATATTGAGTAGTATAAAAGTGTAGCATTGAATACATAATAAAGTGTTTAAGGCTGTGTTCACATCACGCTTCAGCTTTCTGTTAGAGGGAAATGTCAGTAATATGGAAGAGGCCATGACCTTCCTTGATTAAAAAAATAAATAAATGCATTTTAGTATACATTTTTTTGCAAAACACTTTTGTATAGCAAAATGCAGCAGATTCTTACTTTCTATGCAGTGCTAAAAAGGATATAGGCCCAGCGATTGCCAAAACGGTCAGCGAATGTGAAGTCGCTCTTTTGGCATCCATAAGATAAATGGGTAAACATCAGGTATTTTTCAGATGCATATTCTGAACATACCGTGAAAACGCCATGTGAATGTAGTCTAATCCACAATCTCATCTGTAGATTAGCTTTCTACATAAAAGGTAAAAAGTGAACAATGAACTCTTTATTCTAAATAATAAAACTAGAAGATATATATTGTATTACACACAAATCCGTAAAGCTGAGTAAAATATCATCTATATTATCCTCATAACTTCACATATAGATTTTACTGACCCTAGCAGGCAGACGTGAAAAAAATGTTACAATCCTTGAAGTAACTAATCCTGTTTGACATCACTAAAACAAGATCCCCTTAAAAAGCAATTGTCCATTAGAGTCCATTTAACTTTCATTTAATCAAAGAGAGTGATGGCTGCTTATCTCAGCTTCAGAATCGATACGACTTCATGGCGCAGTCACTGAACATCAAGGTGGCAAAATCTACAGAAAGCTTTCCAGGTATTCCATTTACC
Source organism: Leptodactylus fuscus (assembly GCF_031893055.1). NCBI lineage: Eukaryota > Metazoa > Chordata > Amphibia > Anura > Leptodactylidae > Leptodactylus > Leptodactylus fuscus. The sequence continues at coordinate 78,289,365 of NC_134266.1, forward strand.
ATCGGAAAACATTCATTTGCATTAAGTAGGGTGGAGGCGAAGACCCAGTCAAGTAAAAAAAAGAAAACTCTTTTTATTTTTATTGTGAAAATGACTGCTGACAAAGCACTATAGATACGGAGCATTGTTATTCCGAGGACAGGGCCAGTTTGTGAAAACTGATGCCAGTCCATCTGTCATCAGTTTGGCATCAGTTATTCAATATTTCATTAAGCTCTCATCACATTGCGCGCCTGGACGTGAATGCAAATATAATAAACACTGGGGCAGGCAAAAGTATATTGGCATTTTCTGCCTCTTATTTTCTGAATGCATCATGCTGACTCTGTACTCCTATGGTTTCGCTCACAGGAACGCAGACATACGTTCTGTCTTTGACACATGCATTATCTCGCCATCACATAGTGCTTTGTTATCTAGACACATGTATGCTCAGCCCCTCATTCATAGCCTTCATCTGGAGATGTGGTGCGCTAGCCTAAGGCGCCTCCCTGTAACATGAATGTCATATGATATTTTCAAGTTCACATCCTCCATTTGACTTTTTGAAAGCTATATTAACAAATGCTGTTCCATCTTTATAATCTTAAGTGCCTTTGAGAATAATTTATGCATACAGAATATTAGCTGACTTGTTCATATATTTATGGTTTTGCATATTTTGTACTGGATTATGCACCACAGTCAAAACTGAATGAATGTAGCTAGGTAAGGGGAATCCACAACCACGAAAATCACTTCTTAACCACTTATATGCTGTTGGAGCATTGGTTAGTTAGTGGACACACCTTGTTGTGCCAAAATGCACAATTTAAAATTGTATTCCTTATGCAAATAAGCTGTTTGGTGAATTCAGGGTGGGGTTGCACCCATTTCCAGTGGCCACAAAGGATAATGGTGCTCCGGCAGGTATGGACAAACCGCTCATTTGTGTATAGGAATGAAAGGTGAATTTCTCATCAGCAATAAAACACAAGACCATTATGTTCACTACAACAGCATATAAGTGGTTTTGGTCACATATGTGAAAGGCTCTATAAAAGATTCAGTCAAAATGATGGGATAACAATGAACGCAACACTTTTTTACCATTAAAATGGACACTTAGCAAAACGCAACAGACCCTAAGTCAATGGAGTTCGCTGTGCACCTTTGACATCTGTCTAGCAATGTATTCAGCATTATGAACCAAACACACAACTCTAGGCATAATTTCCAATTGTCATGTTGTATACCTTATGAATCTAGTCCTAAGACTTTGTATAAGACATTTTCAACTTCAGAAACATTTATCTATTACATGGCTTACAGATTTGCTAGAATGGCATAAACCGCAGCACGCTCCACTGTATGCTAGACACTATACTGTCACCATTAATAGAGCATGAGTACAATCTTTAGCTAAACATAGACAATATAGGATAGAAACGGCATAGATACAGCACTCTAGTCCTCGCCTGGACATTGACAGAATTGAACAGGACAAGACTTGTCTATCAGCTCCACTAAATAACTCCATGATCAGCAAGGAAAACTGACATACGCTATGTGTAGTGCTATTCAGTAAAGAATGCACCTAGTCATCTGTCCCAAAATTACTGACCATGTTGGAATGGGAGCATCATGCATCTAACAAACACGAAAGCAAGACATTGACACAGATGTCCTGTTTTCAGTCAATTCAGATTGGCCAGCCTGTTTAACTAACATAACCAATGAAGTTGGAGTATTTTATCACCACTGATATCCTATTAGTATCCTGCAGAGAACTAGTCGCTGTTGTAAAATAATTTTCAAAGTGACTCATCACAGCAGAACTTCATTCATGCCAAGGTCAGCAGAGGCTTCAGGTACATCATAGCAAAGGACAGCAGAGGATCTCTGTAATGTCTTCATTCAGGTAACTTTCATACATATAAAGAACCATGATCCCTATCCAAAATATACAATCTAGGAGTCTAATCTATGACTTATAGGCAGGGGCACTGTTTGCTTGTGTTGACAATATATGCAGAATATCCCTATGGACAGTTCCCTCTTCCAGTACAGTAATGCACATTTTGCTAAGCTTTCGCTCTCTCTGAACATTATCTGAAGAGCAGATTGAATTGTTATATACACACACTAAAGTATCACGCTATACCGTAAGAAGCAGTGATACGTCAGAAATCCTATTCCTCTAATGGGTCGCTATTCCTCTATTGGCACTGCTGGCTGCAGTCTATTTTGCAGAAATACTCATTTTAGGCCATGGACAGGTGGTCTGCACAATTCTTCCATGGATTTAGGGCAGAATGTCTACAATAATTTCAGACCTCATGATGACTACTTTATATCCCTCCAGTTCTGAGAACATTCCGAATTGTTCAATATAACCAACTCCTGCTATTATATGATCACTACAATTCCCCCACACTGACAAGCCTTGCTATAAAACTTGTACATGACATTATAAAACCTTACTTTATCTGCAAGTCCTCATTTATTCCCGTTCATAAATGACCTTTACAAGTTGCCAGAAATTTCTCTAAAAGCACCTCATAACTCTCAAGTAACATGTATCTATAATCATCGTCTCCCAGAACTCAATAACCCAATGGGCTACTTTAATGTACTGATAGCATAACATTAAGTATATAAATAATTGTGCATTCTATCATGTAACTTTATAAATTGTACACGCTATGCGGGTGGCGCTTTAATCCTTTGATTTTCAATTAAGCAAGACCTTTGAAAATCTTCACATTTGGTTACAAGCATAACCCATTAAAATGTATCATATGAGAAACCTAATCTAATTAATCCTAAGTAGGTATTAATACTAATGCAGTGGCACGGCTTATAGTCAGTATACAGTCATCAAGCCTTTTATATTAAATATCATTATTAGGATATATTCAGTTACCATTCATTTGCTAATGCATTGGAAAAAAAAAATGACACTCTTGATCTTGGTTTCTGATTTTCTGATTATTGAATAGCAAACCAGAGATAAAGCCAAAACTTAGCATTCACTGGACACATCTGTGTCTGAAACTTCAAAGGTAGCCATACACATTAGACAACTACGGGACAGCTATTCCTCTGAACTGCCTATTATGAACTAAGCATGCAAATGTTTTCAGTGGGGTGAGGGGAGGAAGGCACAGCCAGACACATCATCTAAAGTGTATGGCCACCTAAACAACCAAGGAAGTGACTATCACAATATTGTGTAATGTTATATACAAAAGAAAAATAGAACAAAATTGACAATGATGCTAGGTACCCACTAGCGTTTGGCTTTCCGTTCTGAGAAACACAATCCTAATCCACTTAGAAAGCGGTTACCCGCGGACCCCATAGACTATAATGGGGTCTGACGGGTTTCCATCTGGGGGAGATGCAGAGAGAAAAGTAAACAGGCACTGCAGATCCTTAGGAACATATTGGGTGTGCCTCACCACCTCAAGGTCTGTGTTACCCAATAATATCTGGACTACCAGCAGTAATGTTGAATCATACAGACCATCACACCCAAGACCTGACTATCCCCTTAATGCACACCCCACACCAGACTGTCCCCTTAATATAGATCCAACACCAAGGCATCCATTTAATACAACCCACAGACCGGATGTGAAGACACCCAACCACACTCCTGAATCTCAGACAATAGCATAGATAATGTGATTGTGCCGTGGCCAGAATTAAAGAAGAGGTGAGCATAGTCAGCATATGGGAGACGGGAGACTTGTCTGCTATCAGACAGTGCAGAGGTCTAGGAGGTCTCTTCTTTATAGAAGGTGGCAAATAAGGAACAAGACCAGAAAACTTTAATCTCACAAAATAGCGAGATTATATCCATAAAATTAAACATTGAACCATGATAAAATACACGTATATACAATGTAACCTCACACTCCATTATAGACAGCCAGCAGGAATCCACAGCAGTTCTGCTCATGGAGCTACTGTGCAATATCTGTCTGTAACCTCAACGTAGGTATAAGAAGGTCACAGTAACATATAGCATTGCTCCATAATGATAGGAATATAATGTACTGAATCGCATTATTCTCTATAGTATTCAGTAAAGGACATGTAGTATTGCAACTTATATGGTTTCATATAGAAATATAGGATTTCCGTACAAAACCACCAACCCACAAATAGACCAATTCATCAAAGGTAGCTGCAGAAAGATCAGTAGCTCTCAGTGTCATATTTGTCATGTAGCCAGTGAATAAAATGTCTACTATTTGCTAGCTAGTGTGTAAACATATGATGCCTACAAGCGACACATACATCATTAGATCCATCTACTGTAGTTGGTATTATATTTAATGTACATGTTTGTTGGCACTAACAACAGATGTAAGTTGGAGCGCAGCTGTAGGAGTTCTTGGTCCCTTTGCCCCTTAAACTATAACCCTACTCTAAATGGTACAATGTAGGTAGGTTCCCCATCAGAGATTTCGCTTCAAGTTGCCGCTCTGGACCTAAGTCACCATTTTTCTCATATGAGGTTCTAATTTAAAGATGTCACAAAAGAGAACTTCAAATGACTGCTTCTTGGTACATCTATATTACAATAGGAGTAGAATATAAGGGTTACAGTCCCTGATTCGCAAGCTTGCCATATACATTTCACTTAATTTGGCCCAAATTGGCTATTTTGTCCGACAATGGTTTAGGAAATATAGCAAATGATACTTGGCTAAAAATAAAATTGTCTGGCAAATTTTGTCAAGCATTTGATAATTTGTGCAGCAAATTTTCTTCTAGTTACCTCACTTGATGGCACTTTAGTTGTATATGTTGATGTTGTGGTCTTTCCTATGAATGTTCCCACCATATTAGGATTGGACAAGTCTTAGGGTCCTTTCACACAAAGTTTTTTGGAAAGGATTTTGGCGCTGAATCCATGTCAGAATCTATGTGGAAAAAACGCCTCCCCATTGAGTTTTATGGGTTCTGCTAGATTTTTTTTCTGCCTGCAAAATCCAATGGCGTCAATGGGAGGTGGAAAATCCTGCAAAAAACGCGTGGAAAAAATGCTAGTGCTTTTTTCAAGAGCCATATACTGTGATGGAGGAAAAACCATTTCCTAATTCCTGAAGTAGATTTTATCCTTGCCAAAATCCTTGTAAAAAAAACTCAGAGTGAATGGACCCTAATGTATTTGGCTAGCTTTGAGTTTAACCTCATCAGATAGTTGGTAAAGTGATCTAATGTCCTCTCAGTGTCATGTCCTGTATCGATCTGACAATTTGGTGGTCACACATATGCCCCAGGACCAGGTTTTTATCATCAACTCTGGCTGGGCATATTGTTGTGCCATTTTACCCTTATAAATACATTGCACATAACATATTTTATGCATTTTACATAAAAATCCAGATCTTCAATTAAATGCAACAAAATTACTAGGGTTGAGAATATTCTGTATTTTGATCCCAGATTAAAACTATTTTCCATGCAGCGAGAAACATGTGTTTAAGATTGCAAACAAAGGAATAAATGAAAACCTCATCCAGTTGCCAAGCAACAAACCTAATGATAACACCTAGACAGTGACACTCGAAGAAATAAAAAATGCATGGGCTTCTTATAGCTTTTGTAATGTAATAATGTAATGGAAAGTTACATTTTACATACATAGCCTTAGTCTGACAGATATAAGATAATTAGCAGAAGAGTTTCTTCTATGGATCATAAGTCAGAACAGATTTTGGTATGATATTATATGTTGAATGGAAATACTTTAACCATTTATGTTATATATGCTTTGTAAATGTCTGAGATTTCACATTGACAACTGTCATACTGGCCAAAAGAATACATTTATCTTGTTATTTTTACTTAATGTTTAAGAATCTGTCCAAAATCCCACAGGTAATGGATACTGGTGAGCTATACACAGAATAAGTCATCAATATCTAATCAATAGGGGTCTGATCAGCTGATTCAGCTGCTGTAAGAGTATACATAGCTCTGCTCCTGTTATGTGAATGAGAGCTGTAGTTCTCCGGCACCACCATTGCAGTGTACAGAGTCGGAAGCTGTTTAGAGAAAAACACTGTAGCAGAGGCGCCAGGGAAGTATTTCTCTGCTCTCAGTCACTTGAATAGGAGCAGAACTGCTTCTAGATGGATATCTTGTATATGGCTGTCATTGGAAACCCCCCGAACGGAAACCTTTATGTATTAAAAAGAAGATTGCTAAGAAACCACATGGACCCCACAGACTATAACGTGGTCCATGTGGTTTCTGTGTGTTGTCCGCATGAATCATGCAAGAGAAAAGTACTGCGAGCAGCACTTTTCTCTCTGCATGTCTCGTGTGGAAACCACATGGCCTCCATTATAGTCTATGGTGTTCGTGTGGTTTCTTAGCTAATTGCTTTTTAATGTGTATAGGTTTGGGGGTCCCCAAGTGGACACCCCAAACAGAATACCGAACGCAGATGTGAACCGAGCCCAAGTCTACGCACAATTGGTTATCCTTTCCCATGAAGCCATGCCACTTTTCATAAAAGTGTCTAAAAAGCATCTAAACCCCTTGATAAACATTGCACAAGATATTTTAGGCAGTTTTTAGTGCAAATTAATTGCGCATTATCTTAGTAAACCTTCACCATTATAGATATTCTAAAATTGTGTCACTGAAAATACAATTTGCTCAACAGAAAACAAGCTGTAGAAAAAGATAGGTCCATACAACGTATAGAAAAAATATAGCTCTTGATTGGAATACAAGGGTGAAAAAATGAAATAGCTTGACCATTAAGTAACAAGCAAGCTTGGTTATTAAGTGGTTAAAATGGTAATAACAAATGTGACTGGCTCTCCATAGCAAGTGGCATTATTACATATCGCACCCCAAGTCTTCATATGCCTGAGACTGGATGAATTCCTTTAGATGTTCCGTGGCAGGCAGCCGTTAATTGGTACATCCATTTTATCAGCTACCTACAATGTTACGGATGCATTAAGCTGATTCCATGTGGGAACTGTCAAACTCAGATCAGGTGATTTGGGGATTATCTCCTGTTTATTTTCCTGAAGAAATACAATAGTATAACTTGTGAAGTTTTATGAATTATACAGCAAACAGGACTTACATTAATTTTATAATACAGCTTATGTGTCAGCAGCATGCACGTCTATTAAGCCATTTCTTCTTTCCTAAAGGCTCTGAAATGATAAGGTACTGTAATATTCTTTACGCAGATTTTAGCCTTTTACTTGACTGCAATGACTTTATGGAGATAAGGCAATTACTGGATGCAGAGCACAGAATGATGTTCAGCCTCAGAAACTGAATATCCATGTTTCATTCCACTTATCTGGGCTCTACAGCTGTTGATTCGAGAGATCAAAATCCAGCTGAAATTAATGTGGATTCTCCTTTGGATTCAGTGGTTTAAGAGTATAGCCTGGTGGAAAGCCATGGCTGCCGTCTGACATTATATCCTGAATCGACGGTGGGCTATAAAGTCTAAATCTGAATGACGAATGGGTTGACTCAATACTATATATAGTAATGTTTAATGAATGGACCCTGATTTAATACAATTACACAATTCTGCGCTGTAGTGTATCAAAAAAATTATGTAGAAAATAGGAAGCTTCATTATTTAGCTATTAGATAATTAGCTTTGTGTTCTTAGGATGTTTTGGATGTTGTTGTAGCTAAGTTAGCCATTATAAACATTTCAAAGGATTTTTTTTTGCCATAGGAACTGATTGTTGGGTTCATTTCTGATCCTGAGATTAGATTTCCCAAATTCTCCTTCTCAGCCGAGTCCTGGCTATTAGTGGTTCTTTCCATATTTGCTGTTCCTTAAGCAGAAAACTATAAATTAAAACAAAGGCACATGTACTATATATGAGATCCTAATATAGTAGGCACGGCCTTTAAGACTCTATACACCAATAAAGATGGCCTTCTAAGGCAGTCTCCACAGGACATAGTACCACTTTGTGACCCATATTAATGGTCTCCTGAAACAGCTGTCTGTGGATGGGTGTTTTCCATATGGAAGAACATTTTCTATTTTGCCTTATAACCCAAGTTATGTCACAAAGCTTCTTGAAAAATGTGCACTGACTTATAAGAAGCTACTTTGCATAAGGTAGAGCTAGAGGCACAGTCTTCCTTTTGCCATTAAGGCAAATTAATCTGCATATTCTTCCGCAGAACTTCTACCAGAGCATGCACGGACCTTTAAGATTTGGTACACCGGCTCAAGGAGCTTCCATAAGGAGACATATTATTCCTCATGACCCTAAATATTACATACTCATGCACAGTTACAATAAGACTACCGGAATACAGACATTGAAATAATTCACCACTTCTGCCTGAATGTATTTGCTGACAGTCACATACAAATTGTGGCCACTTGACTGGGTATAATACATAGTGACTCTGCACATAAGGAACTTCTATGTACAATGAGGTTGCATTTTAAGACATAACATATGTTTAAGTATAACAGTCATATCTGGGCCCTTGAGATTAAGGAATCATGAGGGCCCCTTCACACGGCGTATACGCTCACTGCTTTGGAGCGTGTAAACGTTCCGTAGCAGCGGCGTCTAAAAGCAGATCGCATTGATTTCTATGGGAGCCGGCATACGCGCGCTCGCCATAGAAATGAATGGACTGCTTTTTCCATTCATTTCTATGGGGAGCGCGCGTCTGCCGGCTCCCATAGAAAACAATGGGAAGTGCTTTAGACGCCGCTGCTACGGAACGTTTACACGCTCCAAAGCAGTGAGCGTATACGCCGTGTGAAGGGGCCCTCAGACTGCCATCGTACCACATGGTTGGACACAGTACTACAAAAAGCTACCATCATTGTACATAATACTAGGGGGTTGTTTCTCTTGCCCAAGTCTTGGAATATCAATCATTCTCATGCACAAATCAAATCTGTATTACCATCTCTGTTTTGGATGACACCATAGAAGAACATGAGGTCATATCATAACTCTACATGTATCATATCATGTCATGTTCCATTGGATGAAGTATTAAAGAGATAATCTCCCCTAGAAGCATTGTCACTTAAGTAAGATGTTGTATCAAGACATAGCAATTGCATTATCAATATCGCAGCACAGCATAGTACAAAGCCTTAGGGACTGGGTGTGTTTCTGCCATGTGCGTGACACATAATAGCTACCTAAGTTGTATATCTACACTATAGTTGTCATTGAGGGTAACTACTACCATGGAAGTTGAGCTTGATGAACATGTATTATATATTCACTAAATCTTTTTTACATACAATATGTTATATCTATGGATTGCTTCCACTGAAAACAATCACAAAGGTGAAGAGAGCCCCGCCATTTTCATGTCAACCGAGCTCTAAATTAAAACGTGTCAAAGGATTTCACATAGGCAAAAGGAGCAGAAAACAACAGCGAGAGTGAATTGTTACTTATGAATTATTAAATATTTTCTGAATAGTAGATTTGATACTGTAAACAGACATAACATTTGCAAGTCATTTCACATTTTAAACGTGAGCACGCTGAATGAAATGAGAAATAAGGAGGAACCTTCTACAAAGGAAAAACAGGCTATATAGTATTCACGTATAGGATATAAATGGCACCATATACTGGTATAAATAGCATGAAAGACTTCAGGACCTTGTAATTGTGAATCGTGCTAAGGCAAGGGTCCTGATGCAAGCCACACAAGACACCTAAGGAGTCAGCATACCAAACACTGCATGTCTTTTGTATTAGTAGTGAAAAACTAAATATTCCAAGTCTGTAATGCTCATTATTTTGGCTGATTCTCAATGAGCAATGTGGGCACCTAAAGGCTTGTGAAGTTGGGTAATCCACTATAGTTGCACAGAGACAATCAGTGTAAGATCAGAATTTCCTTCCCAGTAAAAGGATAGGCTTTTCCAACAAGTGTACATTCATTGGAATCATAAAGGAACTCTCTAGAGAAAACTTATATATCGGTGAATGAGTTCTACATTTTTTTTACTGTTATATTAATCTCTACATTGTGTATTTCCTCCCCAAACCCTTCACCAAGTAGAACAGCATTTTCAAACTACTAGTAACAAGTACGATACCTACTTTCTCATGTACTGTGTTGACAGAACATCTTATTAGCAATGGAAATGTCATACACTACTGTCTACCAATAAGTATTTGGATACCCATGCAAATGAAGATATCTGAGGTTGTGATGTACATCACGCCTTCCGCCGTTATATAGGAAACAGCATTGGCATTAGTGCATTGGTATTAGTCGCATGCAAGATGCCACGAAGTGCAGAGTTGTTCAATTTCAAGAAAGGAGAAATTGTGGGGTAAATGGTCGATCCTTAAGGGACATAGCAAGCGAACTGAATTACAAAATCGACAGTGACCTATGTGATTACAAAGTGGAAGGTGAACGGTGATTGTCAGAATGTGCCCCGAGTCAGCAGACCCCCAAAACTGGTAGATAGAGACCAAGGAGTGCTGGCCAGAGAAACCGCACCCAAGTGATGGCTCACATACACCAGGAGTTTCACCAGCCATCCGGGAGTATTGTGTCGCTCAATACCATCCATAAGGAAGAATCTGCTGGGGTCTACCAACTATTCAATATGAAGAAATGTTGTTTTTCTATTCTACCACAGGTGTCCACATACTTATTGGTAGACAGTGTATTGATTCCAATATAACTCCAACCTAATACTAAGATACAAAGACAATAAAAGTAATGTATAATAATGTACACATATAGCAGGGTTTTACAGCTCGAGCAGCTGGAGTAGGACATTAAAACTGGAAGCAACAAGGGTCAATTGAATGGGACATTATAATGTGGGGGGCATACCATGTTAGGGTGACTTTAGGTGCATTATACTGCGTGGGGGCACAAAATAAATGGATAGGTGGCGTCAAAGTAGAAGTAGGTAGGGCTAAATTTGTGTTATAATGGCCCTGCATAGGGGACGTCCACAACCCTGTTAGAAATGTCCACTGCTCTCTTCAGTCATAGGATGAGAACAATCACTACTAGCAATATAGACAAGGATGTAGACAGAACATTCTCTATATGGCATTCACTCCAATGTAGGAAACATGACGGCAGATTTTTTGCCAGCATGTTTATATTTGTAAGGGAAGAAAAAGTCCTGCATGCTCAACCTTTTCGTCTGTCAGAAAAGTAAAAATACATTAGAGTGAATGGTGCTCTATCTGCATCAGTCACTCCATTGCCGCTGATGTCCATTGGTGTCCTACTGAATGGAATGTGATCTTACCTTTACCAAGCACTGAATCATACATTTGTGCAGCAGCTGATCTAGGTATCTAGCTGAGCCCATTCACGTAAACGTGACCTGTAAGCGGCCTGTAAAGTAGATCGGAATACGGCTGCCACTTTGAACAGCTGATCTACAGGGTTCCCAGTGTCGGACCCCCACAGATCCTAAATTGATGACCTATCCAAAGGCTAGAAATCTCCTTCAAGACTTGTACTGCATGTGTTATGTGGTTACTCTGTTATGTGTTACAATGCTGTGTTATTTCACACATGTTCATGCATGTGAGAAAATACTATTACAGTACATTCATCCATCAAGTCACGTATGATTGAGCTCCCATTTACAATGGACCCAACTATATAAGATGAAAGGTCCTATAATGGAAACTCATTACGGCATGTTTGCCAAGAATAACTTCTATATAATACTGAACAGTGCAGTCTAGTACCGTGTATCAGACTTAATGAAAACCATGGACATTAGTGGTCCATTTTCCCAAAAGCACCATAAGACTCTCTCAGCCATCACAGATTCTCATTAGGAAAATGTACATTTACATCTTGTGAAATGGACTCTCTACAAAGAAACTACCTGTAAGTAAATGTGTTGTGTAGAAGCACATGTGCACTGAATATTTCATAGCATTAATGTCTGCTAATATCGTCTAAAGATGTTAATGAACCTGCTCGGTAATAGGGTCAGATAAAAGAAGTCAGTGTCTTTATGGATAATCGCCACTGGTCCCTATATTCTTTGTATTGCTGTATAAATGAAGTATTGCTCATGTCACAATCTGGATGCAATTGATATCCACAGCGTTATATTGATTCGATCATTGTTCTTATAGCTATTTATTTAAAATATTAACCTATGAAATCTTAAGAAAACTTACCATAACCAGGTCATAAGTAGAGAAGGTGCAGAGGTAACAGTTGCACTTATGTCATGGTGCCCCAGGGAGCCTAAAGGTCCTTTGGCCATATATTAAGATACCATCGTTAAAAATAGTACAGGCAGGGGCCTTGTTATGTTTTTCTTTTTGCAATGGGACCCAAGAGCTTTCAGTTATACCTCTGTAAAGGACCATTTGTCAGCTAATGTGTATAACAAGATGGCATCATTTTTCTTGATTTATCTGACAGAGGTTCAGTACACAGCTTTTCTGGATGCTCTTGATGATTCATCTTGGCAAGCAAGGATAGCCCCACCATATAAGCTCTCAGATCACATATATCTGTCACTTTGTATGAACATAAATGGCCAGATCCAGAGTAGCATTGTAGAGCACACATTACTTAGTGACCGCAACTCCTAACTACGTATTATCATGAAAAAGGACCTATAGTAAGTGGTTGACTTGGCAAATAGGCTATTTTATTCAATCCATTACAAGCCAAACTCAATCATTTCAACCCTTTTATCAAAACCGAGACTTACTGGGGCATTTGAGTAAAATAAATGCAAATTCCTAAGCATTCCTTCATTCATGATGACCATTGTGTCTGATGTATAGGCAGTATGGTTTAGAGCAGGAGCTGCTGATCAGATTGGTATAAGAAAATATTCCATAAAGCATACATTGCATTCTTTCTATGCTTAGCAGTCCAGTGGGTGGTCGATCATAGTCACGGACAGCTATCTATGTATACCGCAGAAGGCTCTCGATCACTGAGCAGGACTACCCATGGGACTTCTAACCCCTTGTTCACATCTGCATTTGGTAATCTATTCGGTGAGTCCACACGGGGACCCCCAAATGGAATACCGAACACATTTGCAAGTGGTGTGCAGTAAAAGCACAAGGACCCCATACACTATAATGGCGTCTGTGAGCTTGCCGTGGGATCTCCGCACGAGTCATGTGGAGAGGAAAGTAAATTGTGAAGTACTTTCCTGTCTGCATATTCACTCGGAGATCTCGCGGCAAGCACATGGACCCCATTATAGTCTATGGGGATCCGTGTGCTTTCAATGCACAGCGCTTGCAAATGCATTTGGTATTCCTTTCAGGGGGGTCCCCATGTGGACTCACCGAATGGATTACCAAACGCAGATGTGAATGAGGGGTAAGCATAGAAACAGAAGACATTTACTGTAAATTAGTAAATACAAGTCATACTGTATATATTCCTGGAAAACTATATCTTAATCTACTCAGCTCCTTATATTCTCTACCAGGCTGCCCAAAGATCAGATACCATGTTCAACATGACAGGTTCTCTTTTCCTTCAAGTCATTCAAGTCTTTTATGAAGGTGGATAATGAAGACACTGGGACTCATCATTTTACTGGGTCAACCCGAGAAGCATATAGTCTTCTTCCTGAGTCTAATTGACCAGTTTCTTATATAGGATATCACCTAAGCTACCATATAGCAAATGAGAACCATTAAAAACCTGTAGGTAAGTCATTTCCCGTATTATATTCATTGCACGTTATATTTAGACGTATAATAGTCCTGCTTTTGTAGGGTAAACCATTACAATACTTCCTGGTGAATAGCAATGGTCTATGAATTGAAATCTGTAAAAACCCAAGAATAAAGGATTTCATTAGAGAGAAAAAATGAGACCTAACATCATGTACTTTCAGAAATCTTATCAGTCATCTGAATACTTTCTACCTAAGTTAGGAAGGCACAAGAGAAATGAGCAGCCCAAATGTCACATAACAAAATGTATTGCTCAGCTTCTCTCTGCAGTTTTCTGAGGAATATGTTGGCAAATTTCCCATTGCCCTATTTTAAAAGAAATGATCTTTGGGAGAAAATATGATGTGATATCGCAGAATAAAGCTTATCTCCATTGATCAGATAGCAATGAACCCTGAGGGCCTGCTCTACTTAATACAATACACTTAAAATCTAGAAAGGGATGAGTAATGGCCGCCTTCTTTAATTAAGAAAATTGGGCTTAAAATGATCACACAAACCCAAATCTCCTCATCTTGTAACAGCAGTAAAGAAGCAGCCATGACAGCCAGAAATAGTGGTTATTAGAATAGGATGTAAGCATAGCAACACATGTTAAGAACATGATCCTTTCTGACAACCAATTCTACTATCTTGTAAAGCCACATATTAACATAAGTGAGACCACTACCACCAATGAAGTGCGGTGGACTTTGTGTAACAGGCAAGTCAAGGGATTGTTCCACTTACATTAACACATCAGACTTCATCTGTCTTACATGATAATACCCCAGTATTAGCCCCCCATTTACTACTTATGATGCCTCGGGTGCAGTGGTAAACGCTCAAAATAAATTTATTAAGTCATAGATTTGGAGAATACAATATCATGTATTTTTATTTATTTTTTTTATTTTTATGTAGATTGTGAGCCCCACATAGAACTCACAATGTACATTTTTCCCTATCAGTATGTCTTTTTTTGGAATATGGGATGGAAATCCATGCAAACACGGGGAGAACATACAAACTCCTTACAGATGTTTTTTTTTTTGCCCATGGCGGGATTTTAACACCAGGACTCCAGCACTGCAAGGCTGCAGTGCTAACCACTGAGCCACCGTGTGGCCCCTGTATTTTTTGTTTTCATTATATAACAACCTATTTCTTCATCTAACTTAATGGAAATGCTAGAGATGTTCAGATTTCCAGAGAAGATTATAAAGTATTGTGATGAATTCAGACAGTAGAGCCAATATAACCCAACATATACAATGGTAGCCACTGGTAAAAGAGAACTTCCCAGAGGTCACTGTACTTATGTATTAGAAATAATGTAGTATCTGGGTCTGCTTTTATATACCAGCAGTACCTCATATCCTGACCAAAATGACGGCTCCCATAGGAGCTGTTTGTTCCGGTTCCCGGAAAAAAAGAGCAGACATGTTCATTCTCCAGGCGGAGTCACCTCACGAATCCGCCTGAAGACACTCCCTCCTCCCGACTAGGCCCGACTAGGCCCGTTCATTTGAGCCTAATCTGGAGCGAAGTGCGCAAATGAATGCCAGTGCACTGCAATGGCATCCAGTTGCAGCTCCCCGTATTTTGGACCAGAAGCTGAGGCAGCCTCCACGTCAAATTCCAGACCAAAAAACCTCAAGTGCACTCAGTCTAAATACTTTCTACAAATCAAGGCCTAAAGTTGCTACATTTGTTACTTACAGGTAATTTGTCACATTGAGAATGTTATGTAATCTGCCAATGGCATTTTATAGAGCAGGCTAGGCGGTTTTCCCCCTCCCATAAAGGGGGAATGGGCCGCAAAAAAACGCACAGAAAAAAACAGTGTGTTTTTCGCTTTCCATTCACTTCTATTGCCTTCTTCAGGCAGAAAACGCCTGAAGAAAGGTCATGTTGCTTCTTTTTTCACCTAGCGGAAAAAAACGCTAGAGTAAAAAAAAAACTCAAGCCCTCTACATAGACCACCATTGTATGGAGGCGGATTTTGAGGCGAAATCTGCTGTCAAAATCCGCCTCCTTGTCCCCGTGGGAACTAGCCCTAAAGCCATAATGAACAACGCTTGACATGAGTAAATTGCTAGTTACTCTTAATCTTTTCCCAAAAATATGTATATCAGTCGCTTGAATGTATTTTCAATGCGATTGGTTCCCTTTAAATTGCATTTACGTGTTTTACTGGTATTGCGGTAATGTAATGGATTTTACAAGACCTTCTACTTTTACATTCCAACTTCTATAAAACCCCATCAAAACTGAGATCTGATTTGCATGGATGCATCTGTATCATTAAAAACAGGATCTAGTTCATCCATAACCTTTCCTTTAATATTTACTTTTATTGTGAACACATCTCGAAGTAAACTGAACCTGAGCATTGAAAATAGGATCAGATATCCTTGAGCTACTCATCTGTACAAGTGATGCTACTCGTATGCAATACAGTATGAGAAAGAAAGGCCAGGAATCGTAAGAAGAAATCAAGGGTATGAAAGAATTTCTTGCACATAAAAGGATTATTCATAGCTATAGACAGCCCCAATCACAGGGATAGACGGCAAAGCTGCATTTTTCCTGTTACGTTTTAATGTCTGTGCATATAAGGTTAATGGGATAATCTTCATCACGCCAGTTGTTCCTCTCATTCAAGTTAATGACATAGTGTTTAATGTATACACAGACCTCCCTGACTCCCAAGACGGAATATAAAAAGTCACCTTCATCTCATCAACAGCTAGCTCATGGAGAACGCAGGTAGATGTAAAGTGCGCACAAAGAATACGCATAATTATAATCTGTTGTTTTACTTCAGCCCTATCTCCTCTAATTGATTTTGTGTGTCTGTGTAAGCAGCTTAGCGAAAAGGAAAATGCATTTGAAATCCCGAGGGAGTGTCATTAAATGTCAATGTACAAGAATGGTAATATACCTGAAGGAAATAAATGAAGGGTTCCAAGGCTACAGCAAGGCGGACGGTATAGGCTACAGCGTTTCGAAAGGCATATAATAAGTGGAACACTTACCCCAGAGTTGTCATGGTAACAATGGTATACCAAAACGAAGCAGGGATGCTAGTGAACTTGCTGGATGATGACCCTTTTTCCGCATAAAACATCACAGTGGCAAAGATAATGATTGCCATTGTCAGTGAGAAAAGGAGGAATCCCAGTTCAGAGGCACAGCTCTTCAGGGTATACCCAAGGATCCGTAAACCCTGGGAGTGGCGTGAGAACTTGAAAATTCTGAAGACCCGGAAAACCCGCAGGGTGACAAAAGCGCCACTCACATCCTCATTGTTGGTCATGACTAAGCCTATGTAGTATGGCATAATGGCTACCACATCGATGATACTCATGACACTTCTCATGAATCTGTATCGACTTGGGGCTGCAAAAAGTCTCAAGAGGTACTCAACTGTGAAAATCATGACACAGGCAGTGTCCAGGCAAAAGAAGGCTACATCATATCTTTCACCACAGGGAAGCTCCTTATTTCCAGGCACAGTGCCACAGGGAACAGTCTCAACCACGTTGGTGATCACGGACACTGCAATAAAGAAGCCAGTCACATAGTAGAAGACTAAGGCTAAAGTGCTGGTGTGGGGATTTTCAAAGGCTCGCCACATAGTCTGGCGCAAAGTGAGGGAGGGCATGGCTTCTTGATTGTTCTCAAACTCATTGTCATCCATTAGCCTTTCTGCATTCTCTCTTTTCCTGTCTTTATATTCTTCGTAGCAGCAGTCACCTATTATTTCAGGTAATATGCCATAGAAAGCCAGTTCTTCATCATAGGCCGAGATGCACTCATACCTGGGATAGTGCAGCTTGCCAGTTCTGTAAAAGTTTAGAATACATCTGAACACTTCAGGGTCACGGTCAAAAAAGTATTCCTTGGTCTCCTCATTGAAGAAGAAATCTTTCTCTGTGCTTCCAAGTAGGGTGTCTGGGTACCTTTCCAGGGTTGTTCGCCAGGTTTGGAACCGCCGTCCACTAACATTGAGTATTATAAGTTCATCTTGTCTTTTGTTTTTGTCAGCTGGGGCCAGTGGCATGGGGCAGTTGGCCACTGGCATCCAACCAATGGCAGCAGCCCTTGCAAAGGGCAGCCATGCTGCAACCCCGGAAGCCATGAGGAAGCCAGGTCCGATGGGCTGCTCCAGTTCGTTTAAAACCAGCTTGATATTAGATCAACACCATCTGCAGAAGAAAATGAATAAAGTCAATGTCATCTCAATAAGTGTCATATTGAAATTTCAAAACCTGCATTGAAATGAAGTAATATTTCTACCAAGGGAAAACATAAAGCATAGAAGCATAACTAGGTAATCATTATTCTCCCCTTAACCTTCAAAACCGTCAGCTCTTAATATGTGCCCAAGAATATTTTTGTAGCTGACCCTGAAAATATTGATTTATTCTATTAATTTCCAAGAATCACAGAAAGCCAATAGGTCTTGCTTTTAAATAATCTTATATTGATTAAAATCTCCAGAAGATAATGGAATAATATGCATTGTGAACACAAAACTTCCACTAAGGCTGAAAGGGAACCTTTTCGTGTTGAAAATACAAGTATGCAAGTACCATGTTATAGAACAGAAGGAGATGAGCAGATTGAATTTGGCATGTATTGTGGGAAAAGATTTAGCATAACTAATAACTAGAGATGAGCGAACATTGAAATATTCGAGATTCGTTTTGAGTAGAGCCTCAATATTCGATTACTCGATCGAATATCGAATCCCATTATAGTCTATGGGAAAAAATGCTTATTTTATTACTTAGAAGTACTTACTTATATAGTCTATGTGGTCCGTGCGCTTTAACTGCACAGCACTTGCAGTTGCGCTGATAAAAAGTAAGCTCCCTCATAACTGCAATCTGCCAGCTCTCCCAACTAGCAAAGACGAGCCTGCAGCAAATCAATGCTGGTTCTGCAGCAGGCTCGTCCTTGCTAATCAGAAGAGAGCTGGCAGCTTGCTGTTACGAGGGAGCTTACTTTTTCTCATAGGAATGAATTGACCAGAGTTGATTGGCCAGTGTACAGCATTCGGCCAATCAACGCTGGTTCTGTCGGAGATTCGTCTGTGAGGAGGCGGAGTCTAAAATCGGACCACAATGGAGACTACTATGGTCCGATCTTAGACTCCGCCTCCTCACAGACGAGCCTCCGGCAGAACCAGCATTGATTGGCCGAATGCTGTACACTGGCCAATCAACGCTGGTCTATTCATTCCTATGTGAAAAAGTCAGCTCCCTCGTAACAGCAAGTTGCCAGCTCTCTTCCGACTAGCAAGGACGAGCCTACTGCAGAACCAATGTTGATTTGCCGAATGTTATACACTGTATAGCATTCGGCCAATCAACGCTGGTTCTGAATCGAATATTTACTGCGAATAGCTAGTAGTATTCGATTGAGTACGAATATTTTGAATACCGTAGTATTCGATCGAATACCTACTTGATCGAATACTACTCGCTCATCTCTACTAATAACCTATTCATTTAAACATTTTCTTATTTTGCACTTAAAGGGTGTTTTTATCTCAGTAAATCGTGGCCAAGATGGGAATAACTGACTGGAAATTCCGACCACCAGGACAAGGCTTTCGGAAACAGGAGAGCAATGCTGCTTTATGCTTTTTCCATAACTCCCATGGAAGTGAATGAAAGCAATGGAAACAGCATAGCATAGGTGATCTACACTGTTTTCATAGTTCCAAAGTAATGAAAACAGTATAACTAAAAACTGTGCCACCCACTTTCTGTAGCTCCCGTTCACCTCTCTGGGAGTTAAGAAAAGAGTGTAGAGCAACGCCAATTGTCTGTTCCTTAAGGGTATGTTCACACAGAGTTTTTTGCAGGTGGACTTTGATGCGGAATCCGCCTAAAATTCTGCTTGAAAAACCGCCTCCTATTTATTTCAATAAGATTCTCTAGCAGCTGTTTCCCACTAGCGATTTTTTTTCAGCTAGCGAGAAAAAAAAAGCAACATGCCCTTTCTTCACGCGGATTCAGCTGAGTCAGCCATGGCGTCCACGGCTCGAGTCTTAATCCAGATTAGGCCCATTCATCCAGGGCTAATCAGGAGCGGGATGTCAGTACTGAATGATGATGCATTTCATCGGCATCCCATCGTGGCTAGCCATGCAAAAAAGTCACAGTATAAACAAATGCTGCTGCACACCGTAAATAGGTGAAAGGGTGAAACAAATTTTTTTTTTTGGTACATTAATTTTTGGTACATAAACGCCATGGATTGATTTGACAAGCATAAAGAGAGTACTAGATCAATAAATGAACATAACGTTTCGGTCATTATGGACCTTCATCAGATCGGATCTAGTATACAGAAAGCAGAGTGCGCAGCAGGGTCATGGCGTCTGCGCACTCTGCTTTCTGTATACTAGATCCGATCTGATAAAGGTCCATAATGACCG
This sequence comes from Leptodactylus fuscus, assembly GCF_031893055.1. Classification (NCBI taxonomy): domain Eukaryota; kingdom Metazoa; phylum Chordata; class Amphibia; order Anura; family Leptodactylidae; genus Leptodactylus; species Leptodactylus fuscus. The sequence goes on from NC_134266.1 coordinate 78,309,513, forward strand.
AAACGTTATGTTCATTTATTGATCTAGTACTCTCTTTATGCTTGTCAAATCAATGCATGGCGTTTATGTACCAAAAATTAATGTACCAAAAAAAAAAATTTGTTTCACCCTTTCACCTATTTACGGTGTGCAGCAGCATTTGTTTATACTGTACATGAGTCGCAGGACTCTCTGACTGCTAGCACCCATATTCTCTAAAGTCATTAAGTGTGCGGTTCCACTGACATCTATATATGCAAAAAAGTCACATGGCGGAAACCTTTTCCACCGTGTGAACTTACCCTAAGTTATTCCCTGGTATTTGAGACTTTTGGCCAATTATACTCACCTCACCATAATTTGTCAAGATGGGAATAACTCTGTGTCCAGTGGATGGTTCTGTTTAGTGATTGACAATTTCCATAGGGCGGAGGCTGTCAATCAGTGAGTAGGACCGCCTACTTGGCTCGCAAGTATAGAAAGGGGAGGAATTTAAATGAATAAATGACTAGTTAGGTTGCATCTTTTACAACAAAAATTAATATCAATCTGCTCAGCTCCTCTTAAATGTGCTGTTGCCTTTTAAGCTACAGATACCCAATAGACTGTTAAATTCCAATAAATCACTAATTTATGATGCTCCAATGCACCATATGATCGAAAGAATGAGATCAGGCCTCAATGGTTAAGGCTCTCTCTCCAGATATACCGTTATTCTAAATATGTTTTGACATCCCAGTAATTGAATGTACATTACTGTATAAACTGCGGTAAACCACACAATTTTGATAACTTGCCATATATATTCCTTCACAGCAGGAATAGACACACTGTTTTTCAATACTGGCAAGGCCAGATTCAACCTTTTTTTTTATTTTTTAAAGTGAGCTCCTAAAAGTCAAACAGATCAGACATTGACAATCACCATCCCATATAGTATCCACCATCTACACATAGTACAGAATAGATTCCTTGACAGGACATGCAAATGTCACCATCTGGAATATCAACATGCTGAATGGCATTTATCAAGTATATGGATATGAATACATGGGATGTGAAACATGCTTTTATTATAATAGTAGGATCTTCTGGCAAAGTTCTCATGGGAATTCACTTGAACTCATTTAATTTCTGTATTGCTCACCTTAGAAGTAACACTTTAGGGATCTAAAAGCAATTTTCTACCAAGTACTGTAGTAATACTTATATTCTTTAAATTATTCTAACCTTTACCACAGGCTAGAAGTCTGCCTCCATGAAGTTGTCCATTTATTCTAATAGATGCAGAAATTGGTCTTTCATTGTGTAGTCCCCTATTAGCTTCATTGGGAGATATACTGTACATATATATTGTGGGAAGGTGAGAGTCGAAGTGCTGGAATCAAGGTATATTTGCCCCAGGTTCCTGACTTATGTATGGTCCTGGGCGGATCAGGAGTAGACCTCAGCCCAGATGTAGATTCTGGGCTCATTAGTGACCCATAAGAGGCTGTTGATACTGCAGACAAGGGCAGAACCTGGGAGTTAGTGGCTGACGGTTAGCCACATGTATAGTGAAGTATTTTTGTTACTGTGTAGTTAGCGCTCAGACGAGCAGGTATTTGTTTTGTTTTTGCCTGAAGTTAAGGTTGTGTTTTGTTTTGTATTTTTTATGCCTGTAGCCAAGTTTATTTGTTTTATGTTTTTGTTTATTTGTAAATAAACCAGTTTTCTGTATAGTTTGTGTCCCTGTCTTGACTTTTTGGGTCTGCACCACTACTAAGCTAACTTCCCCACATATGGTGGAGGATGAGGGACCACTAAGATTAGAATGACCGTTGACCAGATTACAACAGGAGAATTTGCTGGTGCAAGAGAGACCCAGAGGCTACAGACCACTGCACAAGCTGCTTTTCAGAGTGCTCTACAAAAGATGACGTCCACAGACAACGTTGCGGAAATAGAGAAACTGCCTACAGATCAGTGGGCCGATGTACTGGCACCTTTTCTCAGAATGCCTACTATGACCTGTGTGAAAAGGAGGCTAAGGAGCTACTGCAGGCGTCTCCCAAATCTACTAACCCCAAGACGGGTAAGACTGTACCGACTACTGTGGGGGTCAGAAAGGTTGTGAAGGGAGGATGCTCAGAGGGGGAATATGCAGCTGGGATTGAGACTGTTAAGCCCAGGCCACAAAATGGAGATCCGTATTGCCTCAGGTATTAGCGGTGCCATGAAATGTCCCCTGACGACTAAGCCCATGGACTGCAGCAGTTCCAGGTGGGTCTCCCTGTTTGCTCAACCTGCTTGTTCAGCAGAAAATGTGACTGAACCACAAATGTGCACTATGACTGTAGCAGAACATGCTGTACTGGTTCTCCTGGACTCTGTAAGCTTGGTAACACCATGATGTAGTCAACCCTGCACTATACAATGGACAAACTATTGGGGTCTTGTGTATACATGGTGAAACTAGGGAGTATCCTGCAGCAGAGATCACCATAATAACTACCTCTAGCACCACCTCTCACAAAGTGGGCATGGTAAGGTCCCTGATCCATAGTGTGATTATATGGAGAGATTTTCCTCTGTTTTGGGAAATGTGGAAAAAGCAGAATTTACCATGTCCTGAAAATGTAAATGTTGGTGATGAATTGCCTAAGGCTAACCCTGAACCTTTTGATCCTGACAAAGAAGCACCAGCTGTAGGGGTGACCCAAGATGGTAATAACTTTCCCCTGTCTGTGTTATCTGGTGATACTGAAGGTCAGGAGGGAGTTCCTGAAATGCCGTAGCTCGAGGTATCCCATGACAACTTTGGAACTGCTCAAATGAGAGATCCTAATCTGTCTCATGCCAGAGAAAATGTAAAGGAGGTAAATGGTGAACCCCAGTATCCAGGGGCTGATAAGGAGTTCTCTTATATGTCCATGAACCAGGACTTGATGTATAGAGTAACCCAGATAAGGGGAGAAATTGTTGAACAATTGGTGGTTCCCCAGCCAGATCAAAGGGTAGTGTTAGATTTGGCACATGAGCATGTGTTAGGAGGACACCTGGGTTACAAAAAGACCAGAGATCACATTCTACAGCATTTCTATCGGCCGGGTGTTGATAAACATATTCAAGAGTATTGTAACTCCTGCCCAAAGTGTCAGCTAACTGCTCCTGTGTCACACTTTAGGAGTCCTTTGGTACTCCTGCTCATTATAGAGGTACCGTTTGAGTGTGGTCTTGGACCTGGTAGGTCCTCTTATAAAGTCTGCTAGGGGTCATCAGTATACAATATACTAGCGGTGTTAGATTATGCTACACGATACCCTGAGGCTGTACCCTTGAAGAATACTTTGGCTAAGTTAATTGCCATGGAGCTCTTTTATATGTTCTCTCGGACAGGTATGCCCAAGGAGATCCTGAGTGACCAAGGGACTCCTTTTATGGCCAAGGTAATGAAAGAGATGTGCAAGCTCCTGCAAATTAAATACATGCGTACTTCTATGTATCACCCCCAGACAGGTGGCCTAGTGGACAGGTTCAATAAAACCCTTAAGGGCATGTTAAAAAGGGTGGTTAGCAAGGACGGCAAAGATTGGGCTTGCCTACTGCCCTATTTAATGTTTGCAATCCGGGAGGTACCTCCACAGGCTTTTCCCTGTTTGAGTTGGTGTATGGTAGACACCCACATGGTCTCCTAGACATAGCCAAGGAAACATGGGAACAAGAGCAAACTCCTTACTGTAGTGTAATTGAACATATTACCCTCATGCAGGACAGAATTGCAGCAGTAATGCCCATTGTAAAGGAGCATATGGAGCAGGCCCAAATGTACCAGAGCCGTGTCTATAACAGAACGGCTAAACTTAGAACCTTTAGTCTAAGTGATCGGGTGTTGGTTCCTATGGTAGAACTTACATCTCTGGCCAAAATGGTAAGGGCCATATGAAATTATTGAAAGATTGGGGGAAGTAAATTATAAGGTGTACTAGTCGGGCAAGAGAAAATCCGAACAAATCTACCATGTAAATTTACTAAAACTCTGGAAGGACAGAGAAACCTTGAAAGTGGTGGATACACCTGGCAAGATTATTACTGAAGGGGTAAATATTCCTGGTAAGGCTACACCCGAGGTACAAATAGGAGAAACCAGAAACAAGAAACAAAAGAGTTGGCACAAAGAAATAGTGATGTGTTTTCTTTGTTGTCTGAGTGTACCCATGTGATGGAACATGTCTCAAAAACAAAAGCAAGAGAGACACCGAGCGGCCCGTAGAGTAGTATTGTAAAAGACAGCAATGATGTAAAATTAGGCTCACCTTTTGAAGTTGTGAATGACACAATCGGGAACGATTAACAGAGGTTCCCTTTCTGTATTGGAGCTTCAAGGTTCCAAGCACCTCACGGGTGTAAAAACAAGCGGCAAAGGACAAACACTGGATCAAGAATGGATGAGCCAGTGAAGAGGAAACCGCGCACCACAGGTGAGAAGAACAACAACTTTATTGAACGATTTAAAGCACAACGCGTTTCAGGCATAAGCTTCGCCCTTCCTCAGGTGCAAATAATTCTTAGCCATTAAGCTGATCGCTTTGGGCTTTGAAGTAGTCCAGTATTTGGGGTACACAATAGGAAGGGGGATAATAAAACCCCAGGTTAACAAAGTAGAGGCCATTCAAAATTGGTCCCAACACTTGAATAAGAAGCAAGTGAGAGCTTTTCTGGGTATTGTCGGTTACTATCGCAGGTTCATCCCAAACTTTACGACTATTGCAGCCCCACTGACAGACCCGACTGACTAAAGGAACACGTTTCATAATGATCAAGTGGAGTGAACAGGCTGAGGGGGCATTCCAGGAGTTGAATTCAGTCCTCTGCAAACATCCGGTTTGGGTAACACCTAACTTCACAAAAAAATTTGTGGTATAAACTGACACCTCTGATGTGGGGTTAGATGCAGTGCTGTCCAAAATGGTGGGTGGTGAAGAGCACCCAGTCACTTACCTGATTAGGAAGGTTACATCCCCATATAAAATGACAGCATTGTGTAGAGAGAGTGCTTAGCCATTAAGTAGGCCCTGGAATCCCTAAGGTACTATCTCCTGGGCCAACACTTTAAGCTGGTCACAGATCACTCCCTTCTGATATGGATGTGCCAGGGTCACAAGATGGTTTCTAACCCTGCAAAATTCAAAATTTACTGTGGAACACAGGGCAGGCAAAATGCAAGGGAATGCTGATGCCCAGTCTTGGACCCATTGTATGTGGGTAAAAAGTGTCCACTCCTACAGGTCCGAACAAAGGGGGAAGGGGGGTATGTGAGAAGGTGGCAGGCAAAGTGCTGGAGTCAAGGTTTATTTTCTCCAGGTTCCTGACTTATGTGTGGTCCAGGGCGGATCAGGAGTAGACCTCAGTCCAGGTGTAGATCCTGGGCTCATTAGAAACCCATAAAAGGCTGCTGATCCTGCAGACCAAGGCAGAACCTCGGAGTGAGAGGAGGTGGTGACTGCCTTAACATTTTTGAGTCTGGTGAGAGCAAGTTGGACTGGCTTGTTCTTGTTCACATGGCTGGCAGTAAGCCACACGTATAGTGAGGTATTTTGTTACTGTGTAGTTAGCACTCAGATAAGCAGATATTTATTTTGTTTTTGCATTGAGTTAAGGCTGTGTTTTGTTTTATATTTTTTAAGCCTGTAGCCAAGGTTTATTTTTATTTGTTTTCAATTTTTTTTTGTAAATAAACCAGTTTGCTGCATAATTTGTGTCCCTTTCTTGACTGCTTGGGTTTGCACCACTGCTGCTACCGAGCTAACTTCCCAACAGAGAAATATCCATTCTCCTAATTGTGAAATAAAATTTTGTACAACATAGTCTGGTTTGCCTTGTTCCTCCATTCCATACGACATGGTACCCTTTCAATAGCCACTTTTGTAAATGTAATAATCTTCCCAGTAAGAGGAACTGAATTATCAATTGCTCTCCCAGAACCAGAAGAATAGGGACCCAAAAAATCTCTGTATGAAAAACAATGAATACTGTATACAAAAACCTCTGCAGTTTATATATAATACTGTATATAATTTGGGTGCCCTTCATAACAGATGCTTCAGGTTGGCTTTGCAATTTGAGCATCTAGGAAAAGGTCGAGCAAGACCATGTCCATGTTTCTAGAATGTCTTAAGAAACCCCAGCACTGCAGTATTTTTGGCACCAGGTTAATATGAGTGTAACCACCTTGGGATTTACAGATTTTTTTCTGCAAATTCCTCTTTTCTATTATATGCATACAGTATAATGTCATTAAACATTTTGTTAGGTGTTCTGTTAAGTACATTGTCACACATTTACTGTATCTGCATATGTTAATACTAACACATCCATAAAGGTGTCACTTTGGAAGTGTTTGATAAGCATACTAAAAATATCAGCAATTAGTAATAGATCTAACATTAATGCTGATAAAGTGAAGCAGTTTTCAATTGAACGAGTGTCGACTGCAGTAACCTGGCAGGGCCACTACACACAGATGGCGCCATCGGCTGGTGGCTGCTGATTTCATCAATATCAAGAGGCTGGATAAACTATGTGAGCTAACGCAGAGCCCAAAAGCCCATACTGGCTGCTCATGCAAGATGAATCATGGGAGTTAACGGGGTTGTCCAGGATAAATTAAAACTTTATACCTAAGCTAACCCCCCCAGCCTAACTTCTAATTTACACCCTTTAAAACAAAATGTATATTTACCCATATGCCCAGGGCAGTCATGTGACCGACCCAGGCATATTTTCTGATTTCCTGGTGATGTCCCGTTTCGCTGTTTCCAGAGATTGGAGGCCACCAGTACTCCTCTCTCTTCGCCTACCCCCTGTCCTCCTCATACTGACCAACACTCACCGCTCACTTCCTCACTGGCTAACGCTTCCTTCACAAGTGAGCCAGCACCTGCGCTATAGAACGCCGAAAAAGACCACAGAAGCAAAAAGAAGCAGCATTCTATTGCACTAGTGTGGCTTCTGCCAGCACCTATTCCGGATCCCAGGTGCGGGCAGAAGAGGGGACAGCGGCACCCCAAAGTCATCTCCAGGACATCAAGACAGGTAAGTGGGGAGAGGGTTGGTGGACTGAGTTAGTTAGCTAGGTCGGTAGATAGGGCTTGTAAAGAGCGGACTAGCTAGGGAAGCTGGGGCTGTGAGGGAGGAAGTGAGAGGGGATATCTGCATGAACTGCCATGCATCATGGTAGTTGTAGGCTAATACAGGAAGCTAACCATATAAACAAATGCAAAAGACACCAGAGAAAGCCAGAAATTACTTAAAACACTGTGAAAGCTAATTGGGTACAATGCTATCAATGAGTTAATAACATACCTTTAAAAAAAAAAATAAAAAAAATTAAAAATTTGCCCTTAAATTCTTATCTTCCGTGGTTTGCCATTGTAAATTACTAATATTTCCAACTGTATGAATCCTGAATATATAGTAGTCAAGAGTCTTAAATATATTCTGCTTAATCTAAATGTGCCACCCATTACTCTACCCAATGGGGAACTGACATTTTTAAAATAAGACAATGCTAAAAGGATACAGAGAAAAATATGAAGGTTCCACGTATAGAAAGGTTGCGCGTCTTCAAAAGCAAACAGTGCATGTACACAGTAAATATCACTTAAATCGGTATTTGCCTTCTAAGATTCTGTTCATATAGGTTTTAGAAGCCTTGTTAATGGATTCTGTCATTTATTAGGCAAAAATAGCACAGACTCCAACAATATCCTTGACATCCAAACTCATGGAAATCCAGATTGACTCCAGTATCAGTCAGAGTGATCGTTCATCATTACCCATCTGGATCTATCCTATGACAGATCTGACACATTGAAAGTTAAATTTTAGTTTATCAAATCTCTTTAGTGTAACAGGCATGTATGATAAAACAAATTCCTTATGGAGGAGAACCTTATCCATATTTTCTGAATATTAAAAATCCAATATTACAGTGAGACTTTAAAAGACATCAATAGGTTGCTATTTATTTCTATTCCTTTTTCATGTGTGATATATTGTTGCCACTTCCCACAATCACTGTCCCAAAGCTTACAACTAGAACAGTAAAATGTTCGATATTCGATATCTGAATCGAGTAGCCGCTCAATATTCGACTACTCGAATCGAATATCGAACTCTATTATAGTCTATGGAGGGAAAATGCTCATTTCAGGGGTAGGCAACATTCGATCAAATTACACTTACCAAGTCCACGAGTGAGGGTCGGGCTGGATCCTCCGAGAAGTCTTCTCCATGCAGCATCCCCGCGGCAAATTCCGGCTCTGAATTCACTCTGCCAGGCATCGGGCCTGGGCAGAGCCAACTGCGCATGCCCGCACTACAAGAAAATGGACACTTACAGTCAAAGCAGCCATTTTCTTGTAGCGCGGGCATGCGCAGTCGGCTCTGCCCAGGCCTGATGCCTGGCAGAGTGAATTCAGAGCCGAAAGATGCCGCGGGGAAGCTGCACGGAGAAGACTTCTAAAGGTAGGAAAAGAACCAGCGTTGATTGGCCGACTGTATAGCATTTGGCCAATCAATGCTGGTTCTGCATCGAACTTTTCCATTCGAATAGCGAGTGGTACTCGATCGAGTACGAGTATTTCGAATACTGTAGTATTTGATCGAATACCTACTCGATGGAATACTACTCGCTCATCTCTACTCACAACCTAATTTTTTAACCGTTATCAGATGTACAATAGTCACAGGAAACCAGTTTACCTATTACTATGTTTTTGGACTGTGGGAGGAAACCAGAGTACCTAAAGGTACAGAAATATGATTGATTTTGATCCCAGGATGAGAGAGAGAGAGAGAGAGAGAGAGAGAGAGAGAGAGAGAGAGAGAGAGAGAGAGAGAGAGAGAGGGTGTTACTTGCTCGTCTGAGCAAGTAACTAAACGGAACGGATAACCTAACTATACGTGTGGCTTACTACCAGCCACATGAAGAAAACAAGTACAATATTGTCTCACCGGACTCAGGGTTACAGGACAGACCCATAGACCTCCTTTCACCTCATGGAACTGCACTGGAATGTAGGAACTGGAGCCTTTTTCTGGCCCAGTAATGAGCCCCGGATCTACACCTCTGCTGAGGTTTACTCCAGATCCGCCCTGGACCACACATATGTCAGAAACCTGGGGCTGATATGTCTGGACTCCAGCATCCTGTCTTTCACCTTCTCACTATATATATATATATATATATATATATATATATATATATATATATATATCTTTGCAACTATAAATGGTTTTTGGTTATGGGAAAGTTTGTTGTCCTAAAACATTGAGTATTTGATGCTTCTCTGGCAGAAAGATGGCCTTCCTGCGCTGTTACTAGATTACTCCTGTTCATAAATGGAGTGTTTCTTCCAATATAAGATAGATATGCAGTAAAAGCATTTCCCTAAAAAAGAAGTTACATTTTGGCTTAAGGCAAAGCATACATTTTAAATATGATTTTACCTTCCACGGAAACCTGCCATTATGTATGATGCCTTCATGACAATATTTAGAATGTGGCCCTATAAAATGTGATTTAGGATGGAAGAGCTGTAACAGGACACATGCACATGCTAGAGGATATTTATTTAACTCATAGTGGGAACAAAAGGTAAGACGGGAAACCAATGTGTCTTTTGTGTCTTCTGTTTTTACATGAATATTTAATAAGTCAATCAATCATGTTACAGGACATTCTGATAGCAATAAAAGTAATGTGGCAATAAAAAGACAATGCCAGTGTACCTGTATATTATTTACTGCTGCCAGGTTATTTATGGTGCTGCATCATTTATGGAGTAGCGATTATGCTTTATTGCACTGGTTACATTTGTGTATCCATTCATTACCAATGTACCATTGCCTTCTGCACAGTATTCACGCCTGTCGTCATTGTGCGCTTAAAATGTGTTTATTGGTTTAACACAGTCTTAAGAAATAGAACTGAACCATTATGTGTAAATTCATTTCACCAGCCTGCTATCAATTACACCATGCCGCTGAGGAGAACTTACAAAGCTGCTGTTAAAAAGTAGAGGTGAGACAACATTACGTAAAAAGCAGGAAATATATTTTAAGCCAAGCTGTAAAATACTGATTTCTCCAGAACTATGTTGGGGTGAATTCAGTGATACTGTACAATGCTAAAATTAATCTATAGACCCCGAGGGGCTCTTATTTTAGGCTTGGTTCACACACCATAGTTCTGTGAGGGGGTTTAAGGAAAACTGACACATATCTTCTTTCATCTCTTCAGGATCTATTCCAGGATCTGTGATCTGTCAGCCTGGTCTTACTGAATTTGCTACCTGACCTTTCAAGCACCTACAATGTACTATGTTCTCCTCTTTATCTATGTGGTGCTTAATTATCCTTATATTTCATTATGGGTTACCCTTATGTTGTATGGTGCCCCCTGTAATACCTACGGTTTGCTGTCATATAATTAACCATGCCATACAAGTTTGGTCCCTAAATATAGGTTCCATAAATTTACTACACATTTCTCATACTGGTTGCCTAAATAACAATTCTACACTGTGCTGTCGCCACAATACATGATATAGAAATTGTAAAGTGTCTAAGTGTCAGTGCCACATGATGAGTTAACCTTTTAGAGATGACCATCCAGAATAGCATCAAAATAGGTCTTCCTATGGGAAATATATAAGAAGCTCATTGTGGAATATCACACTCATAGGCTAAGGCCCAACATTGTAGACCAGCATTTTTTGTTGTTGTTGTAGATTTTGCTGCAGTTTTTTGGGCCAAAGCCAGTATTGGATTGGCTTTGGCCCAAAAAACTGCAACAAAATCTACAACAACAACAAAAAAATGCTGGTCCACAATGTTGGGCCTTAGCCTATGAGTGTGATCTTCTAAAGGAGGTTGGGTTTTGCAGAAGTTTTACTGTCTAAATACAGAAAAAGAGCTATAACAATGGTCATACCATTTGTGGTAGTTATCTTGTACATCCATAGGGGTCAAATACGCCAGCACTGGGGTAGCAGGCACAGATGCATGATATTCTTGAGAAACCTAGCACAGGGCAGCATTACTAGTTAGCAGTGCTGTTCTGTAGCACCGGGCCAAGCTCAGCTTCTGACCGGGGCAGCTTCCCAGTGGAGTCTGTACTTAGTTTACATAGCAGAGGATGGTTTCCTCTATACTGTAAAGAAAGATTAATAAGCGTTTCCCAATAAATAATCCCCAGGATATTCCCATTCTATACTGTGACTATTATAAAAGGTAGAACATCTATTAACCTGTGTGTATCACAAATCATATTATTATTATTATTTGTATTTAACCTATACCTGTGCATTTAAAGGAGTGGACCATTTGGCCTCAGATCTAAGTAGATGGGTCAACCCATGACTTATGAACTTAAAGACGAGAGGACAGTTAGTCTCTTTTTGGCCTCTGTGTTAGGAGGAGGTAGTATAGACAGTGAGTCTCTTACTCCCTGACCTAGGAGGAAGAAGTAGGAGAGTGTATAGGATAGTATGCGTAGACTGAGACAGATGTTCTGAATTGTACTGATGTGAATAAAGCACTTTGGTTGTGATAGAAAGCTTCTATTCACTATCTTTTTCTGTTATCTCCTGAACTTCTTCTCCATCTTCCCTTCTGCCTTCTCCATCGACTTGTATGGAGAGAAGGAGTCATCTGAGTCACTTGACCTGCAGTCGCACTGAAGATGGATATAGCAGAATTTTTTCTGTAGATAGGCTGTTTACTTTGTGAACAAACAGCAAAGTTTTTGGACTTTTACACTACCCTTTTCAATCAATGAACTTGTACATCTTTTACCCTTTGGTACCAAATGTAGAAGAAATTTTTTGCTACAATGTACTAGAACACTGTCTACCAATAAGTATGTGGACACCTGTGGTAGAATAGAAAAACAACATTTCCTCATATTGAATTGTTGGTAGAACCCAGCAGAAGCTTCCTTATGGATGGTATTGAGCGACACAATGCTCCTGGATGCCTGTTGAAACTCCTGGTGTATGTGAGCCATCGGTTGGGTGCGGTTTCTCTGGCCATCACTTGTCGGTCTCTATCTCCCAGTTTCGGGGGTCTGCGTCGGCACATTCCAACAATCACCGTTCACCTTCCACTTTGTAATGACATAGGCCACTGTCAATTTTGGCTAATTCAGTTCCCTTGCTATGTCCCTTAAGGGTTGACTATTTCTGTGGTACCCCACAATTACCCCTTTTTCGAAATCGGACAACTCTGCACTTCGTGACATCTTGCACGCAACTCATGCCAATGCCATAATGCCAATGCTGTTTCCTATTTAACGACGGAAGGTGTGATGTACATCATGACCGCAGATATCTTCATTTGCATGGGTGTCCGAATACTTATTGATAGACATTATATTGAACTGTGTCTTGGACAGATGGTTTATTTGGATTTTGCCAGAAATTAACCAATATAAAACCAGTATATCACATTAAATATTATGCCCTGCAAGCATGTCCTGTCAGGAGTACCTGGGAATATGTACTGAACACTTAATCACTATTTTGCTCCATCTTGCACCTACAGCATTCAGAATCCACTCTGCCCTATACTCTACAGAAAGAAATAACATAGTAATAAACCTAATAATACCATAGCAGAGAGGGATGTCTAAATCACTGTCAGTTTAGAAGAGACATTTTTATAAAGTGGTGGCCACAGTGACACAAATCTAAATCTGCAGTACCCAGAGGAGGAAAAATTATATCCTTAAAATATTACATCTGTTCAGTAAAAACGCCAGGTTCAGGCTCAATGTCATTGACTTGACAAAAGGAAATACATTACTTTTTGATGAAGTAGTCTTTGGTCAAAGCCACTTTTTATAAGAAATGTAATAAAGCAGTAAAAAACTGTCTATTATTTGCCTGTCTATTTGGTCGCTGTGACTCTAGCACTTTCTAAGTTGGCTTTCAATTTCATTGGTGGCTCAACATGTCAACTCAAACTAGATTCCTCAGCTCTATGTATGAGGTCTGATAGGTTCTGCGATTACATATATTATGGCACCCTGTACATCTATGGTTTAATTATAATTATGTCCTTTGCATACCATAACCGGATATTGTATAGACCAGAACTTGATGCACACATATCATAGAAGCATCTACTGCTGAATTTTTGAGTACACAAGGTATGGTTGGCCCCTTATTTCGTGTTAACTTATAAAGGGAACCTGTCACGTTGTACATACTAATTTATCTCAGGACAGAATTGTATTGTATTGTACAGAACAGATTGATATATAAAACTGTGGAAGGATTCAGTATAACTTGTATTTCCCTATACGGTCTATACTTATGAGTCCACAGTGTGGTCGTATTCAGTGAACGAGCTGTTTCTTTGTGCACAGCAATACAATGAAGACTGTCAATCCCTGAATGCGACCTCCTACTGGACTCCTAAGCATTAAAATATATAACATACGAATTCTATTGAATCTTTTCCCACAAAATTCCAATATGTACCAATCTGTTCAGATCCTCCTGCTCTGTAACCTGCAGCTCTAACGCTGGGGCACATTTATCAAGACTGTCGAACTTTTTGGTGTCTGAAAGTCCAAATCCTTTTAGTTGTTTTAGGCTAAGGCCCCTCTAGGCGGTTCTTTACGCAGCACTTTAGACAGAAAGTTTGCAGAGGATTCCTCTGTGGACCTTGTGCTTCAATCATAGCTATGGCTAAACCACTGGCGTTTCTGTAGGTATAATTGACATGCTTCAATTTCCAAAACTGCCGGTTTTGGAAATGGCGATGTGTCTGCAGAGCAGTTTTTATCTGAAAGTGGGCATGGGAATCACTAGAAACCCATTCACTTTGCTCAGACTGTAAAAGGCCGCGATTTCTTCCACGGCATTTGTGCCACGTGGGGCCCTGGCCTTAGACACATTTATAAATCTGTCATACAGATCTTCACAAATATGTCTCACTTTCCGCAAGATATAAGAAGCAGGAAGCACTGGGTCTCATAAGATATACAATGGAGCGAATTAGCACAATGTAGGCATCATTTATGTATACATCCTATTTGCGTATCTTGGTTTGTTCATACGAAAACAGTGCAGTCACCCTAGAGACCTTATATGGGTTCATGCTTGGTTTTTAGCTTTCAGTAAAAAATCTAAAATTAGAATTCAGTTGGTCGCTAATAGTAGTGATTTCTGGTTTTTGATAATGCTCAACTGTCTGAATTGAAGGGATGCCATTTCCTTATTTCCATCCCTTGCAGTTTTGGATAAGAAGTTTGATTTCCTTGCATATTATATTGAGTAAAAGCCTCATTATTCTCTGTATATTGAATGAACAGAGCAGCACATTTAGAACTAGTATGAAATGAGCGGCACACTGTGGTCTGCAAAACATGACTGGGAACCTTAAAATGATGAAAAAGAAGAATTTAGGCTAAGGAAATACGAGTGGATTTTAGAGCTAGCCTCTTCTACATTGCGGGTGTTCTTTTAATACAATGGGGGGAATATACTAAACCTGGCACAGTGTCGTAGCTATGTGTGGGCAGATGGGCCACTGGGGCCTGTGCCCAAGGTGTTGGTTGTAAGTGGGACATCAATAAGTCACTTTTATGTATTTGGAGTAAGAGCAGTGAATTGAGCCAGTGAAGTAAAGCCTAGTTACAACTCTGACCTGGCATTTTACACCAGACTTATTATATGTTTTGCAAACTTTTTTTGTACCAGAAGAGATAAAACTGGATATGTAATAACACGCTAAACTCTCTGATATATCTTGAACCTCTTTTTCTTGTCCTTGAATAGGAACAATTTTTGCTTCCATCCAAAAAAGTGATATCGAGTGTACAAAATGTTCTGTCCTCTAACTTCAAAGTAAACCTATGGCAAGCAGATGTAATGGTAGCCTAGCCAGCATACATCTTCCTTGCAGCCAGGATCAGACATGCTGGTTTCTTTCATTAATACGTGTCACTAGCTCTTTTATTTGATGTTAGTGGCAATGTCTTATCTCAACAAGTACATAAAATATCTGATATTGGACTTGAGGACAGCTGTCTAGCTCCCTAAATACTGCCATATATCTCAACATTAGCATAACTGTAGGGCTGATGTATCCAGACCCATAAGTCAGGGGGGCTCACAGGCCACCATTACTACACTAAGTCTGATTAAACTCTCTACTGATTTCCTTTGATGGCTGGCAGTCTGAGCATATCGACGTCCACTGTCAAAAAGGAGACAATTAACCTTTTAATGCCAAAAAGTATCAGTTGGTCTATGTATATTGGAATAAGGTTTCTGTGGTAGGAGGCAGTGAGACCCAAAAATGGGCCTGACTATTATGTTGGGGGCACTGACAGAGTAGAGGGGGTTTGTTTACAGTGATATGCTGTGAATGAGTCTTTATGGCAGTCTGAGCCCACATATAGAAGAAAAATGAAATATAAATGCTGCGTCAATGTATGAATGTGATAAAAATCATAAGCAGAAGTTGTGCAGAGGAGCCAAAGCTGAGGTTGGCGGAGCATGCATGTAATCTCAATAGCAAATGAGTAGTAAGTCACTGTTGGACAATTCTGGAGTTGTCTTCTTTTCTGTTAAAAAACACTCACAAAGCTCAATCCTTTTTTCCTTGATAACAGCCATTGAGGGAGCGTCAAGAAACCACTATAAATGTAAGATGGCTGACTAGTCTAAAATCATCCAGTTCAGCTGGCATTTATCCAAAGTGTATGGCTACCTTTAGGCCGGCCACACACATCATATAGCTATCTCTTTAGTGCTTGCTCTGAGCGATCTTGGTCTCCTCAACTAATAATAGATGTTGTTCATCCCCTGGACCTACAGAGTCAATCTGGTTAAGGAGGATGTCTGAAATACACGAAACCCAAAACTGGATTTATAGGAGATTTTACAGTAGTTATTTTATAATAAAGTTAGATAAAATTTGAAACTGGAAAATTTAGTTGCAAGCAGCATTTAGAGATTCAGTGAAAAATCCTAAAGAACCGTAATTATTAGGACCCATTAAGTTTCCAGTTTTCCTAAGACACTGACTGCAAGACTTAGGCTTATCACCCTGGGATCGCTTTCTGCAAATAGTATACCATAGCCCAGACACTGGGTGGGCCTCAGAAACAAAACATTTATTTGATATGGAGACAGATAATACCGTTTCCTAGCAATCTGACAGATTATCTCCAAAATAACATTAGAGTGGCTATTCATCAACGTCATTGCAATCAAGAAAATCTTCTGGAAGAAGAGAACCTCTGGTAATGCAGCTGCAGTTAGAAGCAGAGATCATGGTCTATACCCAGTGCAAAACATTGACATCTCCCATTCACATATATTACAGTAAAAAGAAGGATGCAGAAGACCAGCGTGACTATGTTGTCCATTGCAGCTTATAGATTCTACCACTCTCTTTCCACTATTATTTGTATTATTATATTTATTATTCCGTCATTTTGTCTTAATCTACCTTTACATGTTAGATGTGATTCAGCCAAAAATTGCTGATTTCAGCTGACCATCTAATTGAGGGTCTCTTGACTCTTCCCCAGTGCCAGTTGGATTTAGTCTGCTTGATCATTTTGTTCAATTCACATGTACCACTCAGCCAGGCAAAATCTACAGGTATATAAGGGGGCAACACAGTGGCTAAGAGTACAGCGATGGAGTCATAGGTTCGAATCCCTCCAGAAACTACATCTGCAAGGAGTTTATATGTTCTCCCCATGTTTGCGTGGGTTTCCTCCCATTCTATGAAGACATATTGATAGGGAAAAAAATTTACATTGTGATGCCTATATGGGGCTCACAATCTACATAAAAAAATAAACAAAATATGCAGGTATATGGGAGAATTGGGCAGGGGTATCGGTTACTGGAATGAAAATCTGGTCAACAGCTGTCTAAAGCAATGATTTAAAAATCTCATATAAATACTTTATTTCCAATACAACATACAGCAGCACATATCTGAAGCTGAACATTAGATATTTTTCCATTCATTTGACAAAAAATAACCGACTTGGAAACTGGTGGCAGCAACACATGTCAAGAAAGTTTGGACATGGCTGGAAAATTAAGTGGTATTAATAGAAAAAACAGATGTAGGATCAATTTTCAACTAAGTGGTATGACTGTGTAAAAAGAGCATGTTATAGAGGCAGAGTCAAAGGCAAAGATGATAAGAGGTTCACCGAACTGTGTCTAGAAACTGTGGAACAATTTCATAAAAAATGTTCCTCAACATTAAATTAGAAAGATGTTGACTATCCAAATATCTACAGTACATAATATCATCAAAAGAATGAAAAAAACCTAGTGAAATTCTTGTGCACAATGGACAAGGCCAACAGTCAATATTAGATTCTCGTGATCTACAGGTCCTCGAGCAACACTGCATTAAAAACAGACAAGAATCAATAATGTAAATCACAGTAAGGGCTCAGAAATACTTCCAGAAATCTTCTGTCTTTGAACACATTTCTCTGTGCAATCCACAAGTGCAAGTTAAACCTGTATTATACAAAGAAGAATCCTAAAACCCTGCCATATTTTCAAAGTCAAAGCTCGTTTATAATGAACTAAGACAAAATGGTAAACTGTGGTCAGAAGTGAAATGTGAAATTGTTTATGGCAACCATGGGCGGCTTCTTCTTTAGAGCAGCAGGACATCCAGCTTATTGGTTTGGGATTGCAATAGTTCCTATGGCATGAGCAATTTTTACATCTTGAAAGATACTATCAATACTGAACAGTATATAGAGGTTTTAGAACAACATATGATCCCATCTAGCCAACATCTCTTTCAAAGAAGGTCATGCATATTTTAGCAAGACAATGCAAATCAAATAGTGCATCCATCATACCAGAAGTGCATCCATTGCATTTACAAAAGAAGAGCCCCTGTGCTAAACTGGCCTGTCTGCCATCCACACCTTACACCTATAGAAAAAATGGTGCATTATGAATAAAAAAAAAAAAAAAAAATCAAAGAAGTCCTATGACTGTTGAGCAGCTGAAACCCTAAATCGGATAGGAATGGGCCCACATTTCTCACCCGAAACTTCAGCAATTGGTCTCATTACTTCCCAGATGTTTACAGACTGTTGTATAAAGAAAAGCGGATGGCCTTGGCCCAACTTTCTTGAGATGTGTAGCTGCCATCAATTGAAATAATGAAATGATCTAATTTTTTCAACTTCTGATACGTATTCTATGTTCTATTGGTAATAGCATATGGTTATATGAGGTTTCCAAATCATCGTTCTCTTGTTTTCTTTACATTTTACACAGCGTACCAGATTTTTTGGAATTGGAATCTTATGAAAGTTTTGGATCCTAAAAGTGAACATACATTATTAATATCTGCCTATAGAAGAAAAAAATACTAATACGTTTTGTAGACAGTTTCAATTACGTTTTTTATGTGGTAAAAACTATTAAGTAACTCCTCAAGGATTATCTAAGTTCCGGCTGGGGCCACACGGTGGCTCAGTGCACTGCAGCCCTGTAGCACTAGAGTCCTGGTGTTCAAATCCCACCAAGGGCAAAAAAACCATCTGAAAGGAGTTTGTATGTTCTCCCCGTGTTTGCATGGATTTCCATCCCATAATCCAAAGACATACTGATAGGGAAAAAAAATGTACATTGTGAGCTCTATGTGGGGCTCACAATCTACATTTAAAAAAAAGTTCTGGCTGATCTGGTCTCACTACATCGGTGATCCCCACCAGTCTTGACCTGACCTGCAATGATGACATCATGACTGTTGCAGCCAATCACTGATATCTATATAAATATTAGCATCTGCTCAGCCCAGTGATTGGCTGCAGCATTCAACATGTCATCACTGTGGGACAACCCCCAGGGACCACCGGAGTTGCAGTGCTGGATCAATGGGGGATTACGTAGGTGAGTAATATGTTTTTTAATTATTTTTAAAACATTTTTGATATGGCCAACACCTTTAGTAGTAAACAGAACACATATGGCCGCTGTTATTAATGAATCTTTCCCACCAAAGACTTGCGAACTCACCAAGCAGCTTCTAACCTGTTAAATGAATTGTCAACTACATCCCCTTATAGTGTTGCATGAAATATAGGTGAATGGAAACCAGACTCCTTTATAACAAAGACAATTGACCTTTACTGAACAAGATACATGAAAGCATTCAGAAGAAAAATGATTTATTTCCGAATGACGTGGCAATGTTTATACGATAGCAGGAAGAGGCCCGTGCAGACTATGCAGTGCAAATGGGGGGAGGGATTTCTTAACTAAAAAGAAACATGAATTCAGTGGCTGAGATAATATTACATGTTTCCCTACATAACATGTGACAGTATTGCCTGGAGATAAGCATACATGTTAGAATGCCTTGACACTTGTATTCCTAGCATCTATTACAGTAAGCGGAATAAACAGTGAAAGGGTTACATGAATAACTCAACTGGAAAGTTAACTGTGCGTCTGGTACACTGAAATTTTCTTAAAGATGCAATACCTCAATTCTATATTACGCACCATAGTTAACTAGAAGTAGTGGAGTCTTTAACATGGGAAAGGTAGGTATAGAGTTTATTAAGGACAGATACAGATATATATATATATATATATATATATATATATATATATATATATATATGTATATTTAGTATTTCTGAAAGATGGAATTCACTTGTAGATATTGAACTTTTTAAACTGTCTCCTGAAAAGGTTAATACTTCATTTACCAACATGTTAATTTTGCGAGTTCAGATGGTTTAGGCTTTCGGTGAGGTGTCATTTTTCTGGTCGTTTGGTTCTGATGACATCACACATGACATCTGAGAGATGAGGATGAAGTCACAGTGATGAACTGCTGGAGCAGCGATAGGAGAAGAGGAGGAGAAAGAGGACGACTTCACAGTCTTAATTATGGATTGGAACATCAGTTAATTAGAATTTAGAGACTCCCACATCTCAATCCTTCCTACAGTCTTATCACTCTGACTAATATAAAGGGCCATGAAGGAAGAAGGGCTGAAATCTTGGACCGTCCAGTTATTTATTACCATTGGTCTTTCTATGACTCTCTTGTACTATAAGTGATGGATACTGCTAGCTGTATAAAGAGCATCATCATCACACATCACTACTGTTTTTCTCAATATACAATGCAGACACTTGAGTTGTTATGCTTGTGTGTTATTTTTTTAATACAATGTTTTAACTCACAATGAATTTTTTTGTATTCAGCGCCATACACAATGATGGAGCATTTGGAGTCAATGACTCCCCATGCAGAAGAAGCAGAACACAGACTAGAACAGACAGTCATTTCCATGCCATTAACTTCTACACAAGATGAAAATCTTATTAAATGGCTATTAATGCTCTTTTATCAAAAGAGAGGATTTTGATATCTTTTGTTATCATTCTCTGCAAATCCTCAATGAAACATAAAATCCCGGAATAAACAAACCAAGATGTGAGAGTAATCCTTTCCAGATTAACCCTCTCTCCACCAGCGAGCTGTTGTGTCACACAGGTCATCAATCACATTACGGCAAACATAAGATCAGCCGCCTGTTGTGTTGCTGTGCTTTTGCTGGCTCTACCATTTTAACACTTTTCCTCTAACTTCTTCTGTTGCATTAT
The DNA here is from genome assembly GCF_031893055.1 of Leptodactylus fuscus. Classification (NCBI taxonomy): domain Eukaryota; kingdom Metazoa; phylum Chordata; class Amphibia; order Anura; family Leptodactylidae; genus Leptodactylus; species Leptodactylus fuscus. Next base: position 78,330,176 of record NC_134266.1, read on the forward strand.
TATACGACCGTCTTCCAAATCAGCCATTTTATTCAGCACGTCACTTTTTTTTCCCTTTAAATCCCACGCTACCTAGGTTAGCAAATAATAAATAGGCTTCCAGATTGCCAGTGATTGCTGAGCAAATCTCAATAGTAAATCACCATGTGATTGTGATCAGCAACAGGCTGGGTATACACAGATTTAAAACTTCCCCCCATGTACAATCAACTGGTAGTCAGAGAATAAAAAAGGTAATTGTATGCTTACCTTAAGCATAGCGCAGGCATCACTTATGGAAACCCCTTCAGAAATCAGAAGCAAATGCTCGCAATAAGGTAAAGCTGCTTTTATCCCTCTTTCCTTTGCAGAACGATAGAAAAAAAATCAGACAGAAGTAATCAGGGAGCGAAATCAGCAAGAGAAAAGTAGAAAGCAGAGGTGCCACACCTCCAGCAGCTCAGTAGTCTGATGTCCACTGTGTACACATTACTTGTGAGCTTGATCTCATCAAATCCAAATAGGATCTTAGACCCCTTGGCGCTGCTGGAAATGGTACCCAGCCTTGGTGAGCCGAAGCTGAAAGTCTGCCTGTGTCTTGCTTGCAGCCCCTGTGCTGTAAAACAACAGAGAGATGTGAGCTATGAGGCACACCAGCAAATGAAATCATTAAACACACAACACATCTGACACTGCATGCTAATGGGGCTCAGCACTGGGAAGCTCACTGAAAAGTTACCCACAGCGCTGCTCATTTTTTATTTCATCTCCAACTCTCGCTGACACAAGACGAGGGGCTTGAGAATCTATTTAGAGCACCACAGGTCCATATTATTAAAAGCTCTCCTGTTTAGTATTAAACGTTGCTGTTATTTATCATCTTTACTATTTTATATATTATGTATTATCCTTTACCCTGCTTTATGTTGCAATTTCCAAAGTTCTTGGATTTCCCCAGAGCCTTGCTGTCCTACTAAATACCTCCAGTCCTCTTCCCCACCTGCCTACGTCTTCAGTAAGCCTTGTCCCTTTCTCTCATTTGCTTTCACATGTTAAGAAATGGAAACTGCGCTCGAAAGAGAAGAGTGATCAGTTTGAGCTTTCCCAACTAAGCAATCTTTTAGGTGGAGATAGAAAATGTCAAGTCCCATCTGTCATAGGTAATGAGAAACAGTCACAAGCAGCTTCTTCCCTTATTTGGACACATTTGCCTCCTTACCTTGTAGAAGAAGTCTCAATATTTGGGATCCACTATTTCCAGGCTGCTTGAAGTGAAGATCCTGGAGGAATCATGTAGAATAGGAAGCACTTCCAGGCAACAGGGTGGCATTTGGAAAGCTTTGATGAACATCCATGTCCAGATCACTGGGTAGAAGTGACATGGTCCAGCCAGCATCCCCTCCTGAGCCTGCAGGTTGAAGAATTCTCATCTTTTCCTCTTCTCTCCCTCTATAGCTTACTCCTGCAGAGAATAATATGGATTAAAAGGCAGGTGGCGCCCTGCTCTCTAGCTGAATGTAGACCTAATATTTCCTCACATGCTGCTAAAGGAGAAGCCGACTCCTGGTCTTCCTACATTGCATTCAGCACAAGCATGTAACAGGTCCACACACTGTAGAGGAGACAAGCCTTACTGATTTTTTTTCTCTCCCTTGCTCATCCTGCTGATGACTTCAAGGTTGCTTTTTTTGTGTGTGGAGCTATTTTTAGGTTCTTACACTGTCCTATATCTCAGAGGTGATGCTGTGATACAGATCAACTGCTGGATGAACAGACCTCCCATGCTCACTAGAATCAGGCAGATAGGAGGGTATTTCTGTTGATGAAGATATTAACCCCTAGCATGCAGGGAGACGTGGAATTCGAAGCAATCTAGGCTCATGTCACGGCAGAAAGCGCTAGTTAAAATTCTGCTTAACCCCTTCTTGTCCGGTATTCCTTAGATGACGTGTGAATGGATGATGTGTTATGACAGGCAGGCAACGATTTGCATTCCCTGGCATAGTCAAACAGCACCATTTGTCACTTGCTCCTTCTGCTGTGTGTGTGTGTATGTGAGGGGTGGGGACATTACGGCAAATGTACAAATGTATTTCAAGACCATAATTACTGAGTTAAAGGTTCATTAACTGTTCCTTCGCAGAGATGAACTGTGCTAGAACAAACAGCATTGATGTGCAATGTCTAGTTCTGCATTATGCAAGGATTGATATATCATTTGTATACTTATTTGCCTGACATGCACAGTCTACAAAGGTTTATGGGCAAGGAGTACTGTCTTTTGCATTTTATTTAGAAAGATGGAATGAGTGCGGCTGCTGAAAGGGTTAATGCCATCCACACAGCTCAGTAGATTTGCATGTAACTTACACTGGCGGATGCAAGTGTGTGTGTGTGTGTGTGTGTGTGTGTGTGTGTGTGTGTGTGTGAAGCGGGCAGGGTCACCAGCTATTAATTTACAGAATACCAATTAGGGAGTATCCATGTTGTAGCCCAGACAAGGCTTCTCCAAACCATTTATTGTGTTGTCATTTCATGCAATTCTGTGTCTCAGTGGTATTTTTATGAAGTGCTGGGAATATAATTAGCTCATTCGAAGAAAAGATTTGCAGGGATTCGCGATATCACTTTGGGATTTTGGAAAGGGTTGGACACATTAATATAAATCTCTCATTTTAAAACATTACATTCTTCGAATGTAATGTAATAAATGCATTACCTGAGATGTTCCTTTTGTAAAGCGTTATAAGGGATAATGGGATAACATATTTCCTGCTTTTCATTTCTTTTGACACATAATAATAGGTGCTCAGAATGGACCTCCTCTTCCTTAGATACCCTTCAGAAAGAAATTTATAATTGCATATGGGTTTATAAGAGTCCGCGCATTCGTAGGCACATTATGTATTTCCATAAGAGATTGGGTGGGCTCTCGGTCCCTCATTGTTATAAATATTCTGTAGCTGCTAGACTTTCCCAACTCTGTGCTATCTGTAATGAAGAAGACTGCCCGCAATGGTTCGTCCTGGAGTCAGCGCTGATAGCCCCAGCCTCCCTACAAGTTCTGCTTTGGACCCCGAGATTACCTTCTGATACACTTCTATCAGCTGCTAAGATTACTGATTAAATGCTGCAACTGTGGTGGTGGGTTACATTCTATTACCACTTACAAAGCCCGGTTTCACCACTAATCTCCTTGTTTCTTAATCTCCTCCCTCCTGGCCTATCTCCTGAGGTGTTCGTTTGGTGGAGACATGCTTGATTTCACTATCTCATTGACTTTCTCTGTGACCAGCGGGTCTTCATCAAGGAATATTTTATCCCTGCCACCATCAGAGGCTTTTAGGACTAAATAGGTCTTTCATTTTCTCCATCATCTTGCTGCACTTAACCCAGAAATGTCTCCCACCAGTTTTCAGAAACAATGTTTCCATCTCAACCATAGCCCAATGGATTAACTGTTGCACATCAATTAGCAAAGGCAGTTGGCGGGCCACCCTGATGGAACATTCTTTGAAGGTCCTTTAGAGGACCTATCTGGTTCCCCATCCATTACATAGTTTATATCCTTCAGCTTCACCTCTTGGTTTCCAAGGCTGTAATGCCTTAGGTATTACTTTCCATATTTGGTGGTCCTACCCTTATGTCACTTCTGGGTGACTATTCACAGAATGGTGCAATAGCTTTTTGGCTTGTGATTTCCATTGTCAGCCCTACTTTTCTACTTAGTCTTAAACCATATAACTTTAAATATGCCCAATATAAGCTATTACAATATATTTAATGACTGCACATAATCATAGCGCCTTCACCTGGAGGAGACCATCTATCTCAGTGAGAGATGTTATTTGGCAAGTTGATTCTATAATGCTCCAAGAAAATATTAATCTCTGGTACTTGCCCAATCTTTGATAACGCTCCATTCCCATTGTATCAATTGTTTGTTTTTGGTTGTTATACCTTGTTACTTCTATCTCTTGTGACCAGGGCGGCATACTAGATTTTGATGTATCTGTGGTTTTTTTTTTAAATGTAGATTATGAACCCCATGTAGGGATCACAATGTACATTGTTTTTTTTTTTCCCCATCAGTATGTCTTTATAGAATGGAAAGAAATCCACACAAACACGGGGAGAACATACAAACTCCTTGTGGATGTTGTTCCTGATGGGATTCAAACCCAGGACTCCAAGGCTGCAGTGCTAACCACTGAGCCTCCGTGTTGCCCCATGTATTGGTTTCCTAGGCCTGTGCTTACCGTTTTTCACATTTTTGCATTGTACTTATGACTGTTCAGTTATTTCCTTTGTACTTTATTCTGGATGTGCAATTCAATAAATCCCTTTGAAACTATAGTTGCTCAAAATGTTCAGAAATCTAAATATAAGGGACAGAGACGAAAATAGAGAGTATAGTAGTTCTTACTCTACTTACAATCTAGGTAGTGAAAAAATCCAGAGGCCACAGTAAAAAGAAAAATTTGTTTTAAAAAAAATTGCAGCTAAAATATCAACATGTGTAATTGATATTTATTGCTTAAGGACCTGTGATGACATCTTCAAAAGTCCTTAAACAATTAGATATGCAGCTGTACTGCAGTTGAGGTAGACATCAGAATGGAGTGGGTAAAACCAGGTGATGTCTGCATGCCATGGAAACAGTAGATGGCGCTGCCTCCTGTGATTGTTAGTATGAAGCACCACCTGCTGTAGCCAGGTGGGTTAGGGTTGTCCCCTACTTCAAAAATGCAACACCCAAAAATGCTGAGGCTCTGGATGAGTTATCTGTGATGGGCTGGCAGGCGCCATCTACTGGATCCATGCCACAACTGATTTAAACCACTCCATTCTAAACTCAACCTAGGAGATGAGGTCAGTTCACATCATGACTCTCCTATGGGCTGCATGCTTTGTTCCTTAGCAAAGTATACAGATGATGTCCCTCTAGTGGCCAACCGTGGAAAATATTTTATATACACACGCACATATATATATATATATATATATATATATATATATATATATATATATATATAGTAAAAAAGCATTCAACACACTGTATGTACGTGAACAAAATTTTATGGAAGTTCGTTTCCCCTTGCAATGTTTCAGCTCAAACATGAGCCTTTTTCAAGCAACATGGTAGTGACAATATACAGGTATACATAGTGTGTACATCAATTTAAATTAATAGTTATCATACAATTATCATGTGTACAAAACACATCAAATGTGATACAGTGTGGTAAGTATAGGAAATCAATCAAAATAAGTGCAAATAACAGATGTATATAATTATAGACAACATAGGCATCCCCATGTGTAAAAAAGGTAATATAATGAATATAATATGTGTATAATGAGCAATCAAGGTAACATTGTTACATTCCAATAAGTTACTGATAGGATCCAGATTCTACAGTAAGAAGTCAGTGTATACCATCCAGTGCCTCAATAGTCACACCGTGCATGCGCGGGAACGAAAGGAAAGTAAGGCCTGAATGTATGCTGTGAGATCAACTCGTGCATGGGGGATGCCTATGTTGTATATAATTATATACATCTGTTATTTACACTTATTTTGATTGATTTCCTATACTTACCACACTATATCATATTTGAAGTGTTTTGTACACATGATAATTATAGGATAGCTATTAAATGAAATTGATATAATGCTCACTATATGTACCTGTATATTGCAATTTATCTGATGGGGCATAGCTGATTCCCTGGTTTGAGCACCCTGCTACATATTAGTGCAGTTTTGATTTTGTGATATGTGGGGGTTCCAGGTGTCAGATCCCTACTGATCTGATACTGATGACTTATCTTATGGAGAGGTGATTCATTTTATAGTCTCGGAAAGCTCCTATAAAGTGGATCTTTCAAAACCTCCACCAATACTAGATCTTACCATCTGTTAACAGGCGCTGCTTTACTGATACCAGACCTGATGGAATTTTCTCACTAGCCTCCACCATTCCCAAGAAACAAGTGCAGTTAGTTTTGGTACTATTTAGGATGTTTAATGTCAGAAGGGTGGGGTCAGGCAGGGGGTGCGAATCAAAGCTCCAATCAGAGTCAGCCAGTGTCAGAGCTCAGAATTATACCATTGTTTCCTCTTTAAGATTATAACTAGAAAATGGTCAACCAAAATGAAGATTAACTATGTTGTCCACTGAGGACAGCTCTTGTCCATATATTCATATTGACATGATAAACAGGGGTCCCCTCTTTGGAACTAAATATTTGAATCTGAGAGGACCCAGGCTCTCCTGGTAATACATAGATAGAAATTCTTGCTTATACAAGTAGCTTTCCCTAATAACAGCAGTGTTGGTGAAGCTGATAAGATGATCACCGGGCTGGTTTCTACTAAGGGATTGTTTATGAGACAATAAGCAGATAACTAATAAAGATTAAGGAAGTCCATACATATGTTAGTCCACAGAGCTACTGAAAGCTGGTGCAGCATTGACTATGTAAAGGTGGCCATAGACATTAGATGAATTCCGGTAGACTATGCCTACCATTTCATTTGTATGGCTGTCTTTTGAGTAAAAGAAAATAATGACCAGGCAATGGATTTTATTGTATCCATTTTGTTGCCACTGGCTTCAGATATGTTTTCAGGTGGCTTATTTTCCAATGTACATTGAGAAGACATGCACACTCTGCCAAGCTAAGCAAGAGTAGATATTGGGGGGTAAAGTTTAGGAGAAATAACTTAGCTCAATGTGTATGACCATCCTTAAGATGGGAGCAAATGTACACTATGAAATGGCCCTTTATGTGTTGTTTCCAGGTGTACAAAAGGTAGAGAGCAGGATGGTACATATAGCAAAGGTAGATAGTAATATCATACAAGTGATTTAGAAGCATGGAGAATAGCTTAGTACATGTAGTACAGGCAGATATCAATACATCACGTGTGTCACTCTACGGTACTTCAGAGAGTCTGTACTAGACAACCAAAATGCTACGGGCAACATTACGGCACTTGCTGATTTGCTCTACTTGCCCCCAATGTGATGCATTAATTCACTGCAGTTTTCAAGACAAATGCCCACAATTACTGACTTCATCTGTCAACTAGTGTTGAGCCAATCTTGAGATTTCAGGATCGATTTTAAAATCCGATTTCCGATCATTTTCCAGCCAAACCCGATCCCGATTGTGAAATTTGCTCGATCGCCGATCGGTATTCGATCTTTCCCAATCGCTCAACCCTAAATGTATAATATATATACAGTAGGGTTGAGCCGATCTTCAGAATTCAAAATCCGATTTCCAATCATTTTTCAGCCAATTCCGATCGTGAAATTTGCTCGATCTCCAATCGGGATCCGATTTTTCCCGATCCCGAGTGCTCAACCCTACTGTCAACCTGTCTCATGTGCTACATATGAACGCTGTCTGTGGCATTGTACTGAATGTGGTTTCATGTTGTTCCAGGAAAAGCCATTGTCTAGTAAGTTAAAATATTGTAACCCGAGGCCATTGAAAATTTAGGGGATGTTTGATACAAAAACCTTTGCTTTTGATAATATCTGACAATGAAGGACTATGTGAGAATTTTTCTTTTAATCCACTTTTGTGTCCATACCTGGCTGTTAACACAATGACAGATAGTCATTTAGGATTTCTAAAGAAAGATAAAACACAATAAAATAATAAAATGTAAATGCAGTGAAATAGAAACATTGTATTAAAATGATCATTATGTTGTATTCATAATGTAGTTTCTTACACAATAGTGTATAAAGCCAGAAAGCCAGATGATTTAGGTATAACCTGAATTACTCATGGTGCTACCCAAGACATGAAAACTTCATGTCCCCCCATAGAGCATTTATGGCGATCTTATACTGTGTTCTGACACACTGGAATTGGAACCTATGATCTGCCCTTTAGATGTACCATGAAGGGCTCTTTCACTTGGATACTCTTTGGTACTTTTTTTCAGCACATATGTTTGTATTATTTGACCACATTATACTAGTGAAATAGAGAATGGTCAGTAGAATGGCAATGGACATCAGTACTGTATTTGAAGACTTTGTGAAGATAATATATGGACTGTGTGAGATATAATATATTCACGTGGTTAAATGGAAACAATTGAAAACATTGTAAGGCCCGGTTCACATTTGTTTTTGGTATTCCGTTCAGGGAGTCTGCTTAGGGACGCAAACAGCACTTTTCTCTCCGCATGTTTTGTGCAGAAACCGAGCGGAAACTGCACGAACCCCATTATAGTCTATGGGATCCGTGTTGCTTTCTTAGCTAAATGCTAGGTCTTTTGGAGGAGTCCTGGAAGTGAAGATATGACCCCCACAGAACCTGACCTCATCCAATCTGTCTGGGATTACATAAAGAGACAGAAGATTCTGATAAGCCTTTGGAGCAACCTCCCTGCCAAGTTCCTTCAAAACCTGTGTACAAGTGTCCCGAGAAGAATTGAAGCTAAATTTGTTAGTTGACAAAAATAACCTGTTAACACTTCTGTAACGTCTCTGCCTGTTCGGGTCACTGCGCCACCCTCTGCTCGCATGCTGCTGTGCAGGAGGAGTGTGCAGTTTGATTCCTTGCTTGGAGTTTTTGGCTGCACCTTGTTTGCCTCTGTTCATGAAGTGGTTAATTCTAGTCTTGCCGTGTGACTGACAGCCTGTCCTCCAATCAAGCCTAGGGCTGGTTTTTGGCTTCCTATATACAGGCCATCAGCCCACATAGACATGCTGGCTATTGACTTTGTCCCTGCTAGCTTCTCTTCTTCTACTATTATATTACTGACTTCCGACCTCTGGCTTTCCCTATTGACTATTCTTTGGATTTTGATTTGGCACTGCATAGCTCGACTGTTACTGAACCCTTGGCTTTCTCACCTCCCTTTTGTGTTGTTTGTCTTGTCTGCGTTTTGTGTTTCATGTATATAGGAAGTTGCCACCTATTACATAGGATTGGACCAGGTGAGCAGGAGGGGACAGTGGGGGTTTCAGCTTAGGGCTGACTGTCTCTTGTGTCCCTTCCCAAGGTTTCCAGCAGCTACTGGGGAATTGCTGTCCTAGCAATTCCATAACAACTTCTTACTTTGCAGCCTTTTTCCCCATATGCCTAAACCTAATGCACATTAGTGGTAAGCCATACCCTAATTTTGTAATAAACATTTCCACCTAAACATTTATATATTTATGTTTTTATCCACTTGACCTATTTCCTAGTGCTATGCTTAAACTGTAATCCTAACAATCTAATTTTCCACATCTAAAGCCCACATCCATGGTCCGCCTATATTCATAGAGAACCAATTAGCCTGATTGTGTATTTTGGGAATGTGAGTGGAAATTTAAGTACCCAGCTTAACATTCACGGAAGCACCAGGGGAATGTAATAGGTTCATGCAAACATATAAGCACGTATACTTGTAAGGTTAAGGTTATTGTTCACAACACTAGGCCAGATTTACTAAGCTATATGTGCCAGAATATTAGAAAACCCAAAATGATGTATGATACTGTTAGAAATCTATTTGCAGCTGCACGTCCTATACATTACCTTAATGAAGAATACAACATATAATTCTAATTATCTACATCATTTGCAATTTTTACATTTATAGTATGGTTTTAAATGTCAATGTACAGCTTTCCGCAGATGGTTTGAGCCTACACATTTCTATCATTTGTTGACAGCAAGCTAGGACAATTCTAATTTGATACCTAAATAATGAATATTAGGCCTCTCACTAAGTAAATATTAATTGGAATTCAGCTCAACACAACAGCTTGAATGAGCCTCCTATGCATTTAATGAAGAGCGAAGCTGGGGTGATTCTCTCTGATTCTTATATAGGACAGTCATTGGCTAAATCCAGATATCCTGCTTCTGCTTTCCAGATTTTTCATGGTTAAAATCCAGCTTTAGAAATTAGACATTTTAGGCGATATAAGGAGCGTTTTTTTTTTTTTTTTTTTTTAAATTTCATAGCCTATAGGACAGGCCAACGATATCTGGTCAGTGGTCAGTGTAGGTTTCATACCTGGTCCAGACCCGATCACTATACTATAGACTTTATGGAGCTTTCCTTCACTTGAAGGGAAACTGAGCAGCAGATATGTCTCATTGTCACTATACAATGTAGAGCCATCTGCTTCCGATTTTGCCCTTGACCAAAGAGATATTGATGGCTTTTCAAGACATCAATCATCTGACATAATGGGCGAGGGCGTAAGAAATTAAATGTATATATTTTTTTAAATGTCGATTGTGAACTCCATATACGGTTGACAATGTACATTTTTCCCTATCAGTAGGTCTTTGAAGTATGGAAGGAAATCGACACAAACACGGGGAGAACATACAAACTCCTTGTAGATGTTGGCCTTGGCAGGATTCGAACCCAGGACTCCAGCGCTGCAATGCTAACCACTGACCCAATGTGTTGCCCCTGAGATGAAATTTAATGTGCATGAATGTAATGCAATGCATCCAGAATATGGTATATACGATGCATTAAATGGAATAAATAAATAATGGATAAATAAAAAGAGAAGAAGTTCAAGTAATCTATGTGTAATGCAGCTGTAAAGGTCAATAAGATCTTGGGATGCAATGAAAGAGAGTGTAAAGCCTGGATTCAGTCTAAGGGTATGTTCACACAGAGGAATTTGTTTTGGATTTGAGGGCAAATTTCACCATCGAATCCAGAGTAGATTCCTCCCAGAATCGCAGCAGGATGTAAAAAAAAGAAGTGTTCTTCTTGATCTTGTCGCAGAGTCTTGAGACTCCCTGCTGATTAGTCATTGGTGATTCATCTGGGCCTAGTCAGCCACAATGAATTGCCAATACCATGCATCAGCATCTTGACGCGCCTAGACCACGGGCAAAAATGCAAGCGGTGGAAAATGAGGGGGAATTCCTCTTCATAGCCTAATACCGCTATTAAATTATTTAGTCGCAGGTTAACCCAACACCCATGTGTATGTTCAATACAGAAATCTTTGCACATGGCTTATGATTTGAAAGAAAAAAAGTGAGTAGACGAGAGGATAACATTTACATGTGTTAGGAGATTCAGACATGGATGCGTACAATATAGAGATTTATTTTGGGGATGCAATATTGGAGGCAGACATTTCCTTCCTGTATTGTCTGCGCAGAGCTATAATAATCATGAAATCACTCATCTCCATTATATTTAGCCTATTGTGTGTGCTCTAGCGGTCTGTCAGGAAACTGGTATATTTCATGTATCAAATAAAAAAAAATGTTAAGGAGAATATTATATCATTTCCACCAAATCTTTTCATCCTTCAGTAGGTGCCGTTCCACTGACTCTGACACAGATGGATTTTTCTCTCTACCTCTCACCATTCCTGAGCAACAAATGTTGTTACTTTCAGCGCCCAATATGCTAATTAGTTTCTATACTGTGGTGGGCAGTCCTGAACCTTGTCCGCCCACCTGACAATAGAACGCCAAATAAAGCTAGTGAGTGGTGAATCTGCCTGCATTGATTTCTACGGAACAATGGAGGCTAAATAAGAAAAAAATCAAACTTCGCTGGAATCAGTGGAGCGGTACCTATTAAAGCATACAAAGAACTGGAGCTGGTTGCGAAGGTGAAAGGTCCCCTTTAATGTTAAGGACTGGTTGAAGTAAAACGTACATGATACATTCCTTTTAATGCTGTGAAATGGAAGGCAATTTTTATGTCTGGGTTAATGCTGATTTGTTCTCCATCCATCTTGTCTGAATTAAGTCAGAATTTTTCCATTTAGCTTGCATTAAAGTTTAATCAGCCTCAATGGTATGGTGTTTGTTAAATACATTATAAGGGCATGGCTTGCATGAACAAATGTGTTGGTCTTTCCGTATCATAAACCTTGAAATACATTTGTCCTCAAACCACATTATGTAATTTTTGGTTTGATTAAGAGATGATTAATTAATTTCACTCCATAAATGCAAAGTTCTGAAACTTGTTTGTATTGCAGTTCCTTGCTATTTTCAAGATCCCTACTTGCTGTCAAACAACAGGAACATTCTTTTTGCAGCATCCCAGAGAGCTCCTGCTTTTCTTTGTCTTTGTGCCTCTAGGCGTGTTTTGTATGATCTGTCTTTATGTTCTGTACTACATATATTATTGTTTTGCAGCTCTCCCCATTGTATTTCCCTGTTGAGTTTCCCCACTGTCTAGATCCCCCCACACTTGATACAGCCCTGGCCTATCACAGACCATTGCGAAGGGTCTGGGAGATGAGATACTCCAGTAAACTGTTAGGTCCTCAGTTAGTGGAGTAGCAGCAGTTACACTAGCAATTAGGGACTCTGTCCCCCATTCCACTTAAAATATGTGGAGAGAAAAAAACTGCAAGCAGTACTTCTCTCTCTGCTGATTTTGGCCAAAACCCGACAGACCCCCTTATAATCTATGGGGTCAATGGGTTTCCGCATGTAACAGATTTTTAAGTGGATAGAGTTTCTGTTTTTTGGTGTGCCCAAGTTGACCAGAAGAACAGAAACCCAAATGTTAGAGTGAACCTAGGTTTAGTAGTGGACTGTGAGTTAGCGCTAACACGCTGAGACCCAACGGCTTCCATTCAGCCCCTGAGGGTGAAGATTCAGCCAGAAACTTCTATCAAGGCAGCCCTGAGACATGGAATCAGTTGTCCAGCATTATGACACAGTACCAGAAGGAGAGAAGGAGTCCTGACTGCCAGGGTGTGTTATCTGGGACCTGCCTCAGAAGCTAACCAGGCCCCAGGAAGGACTACTTAGGATTATATCCCCCAGCATTATTCAATAGAGGTTGCTGAGTTTCAGAGAGAGTGTTGTTGGAGTGGAGTGTATGGCACTGAAGCCTTATTATATCTGGGCAACCCTCGAGACCAAGGCTCGGAATACGATACAGTGGGAGACTACTTCCCCTATTGGAAAGCTGCAACGCTTACAGTTACAGTTGCTGAGTAAAGTTCAACCTGTTTCACTGCACTACTGCCTCCTGAGTCATTCCTGCTGTAACGACCAAACACCATCACACTGGCTCAGGGTAAGAGAGGATACGTCTCAGGGGAACTACTACCACCACCATTCGGTAACTCAGCAGGCCTCCCCTGTCTGGCCTAGGAGGTGCGCTGGGGAGATCGGTTGAAGACACTCAGCCTAACCCATGGTACAACTACCACCCCTACTACTCCCATCCCCCGATTCCCTCCATCTGGGCTGCAGCATTTTTACATTTACCGACTGAAAACATATCTTGTTTATATCCATCTGATTCAGATGCATGACTAGTTAGGCTGAGTTTAGACAGTGCTTTTTTGCTGAAGAAGACTATTCAGTTTTTAACTGCAGTAATGAGTAGAAAATTGTATTATGCCATACTGTCGTGTATGATTAGAAGCCTGGACAGAAACAACAGTTTTTTTTTCTTTTTATCTCTATGTAAACGAATGGCCATATATTTGCATTCATTTGTGTCCATTTGTGGCATCCATTCTTTTGTATCGGTTAAACAATGTAACAAATGTGATCTCTAGGGATGTCTATGCATTTTACCTGAATGCTAAAACCCATTGGAAATTGCAGGTTTACTGGAATAGTCGAAATGTGCAACTTATGATAATCAGAAACCTCATGTAATTCTCCAGCAAAAAACTGCCATGTAAACCTAGCCTTAGGCTAACAGCGAATATGTGTGTGCGGGTTGCTGGCCGTAGTTGAACGGCAAGACCTACACATGGATATCATCCGTGTGCTGCCTGTGTACTGGCCGAGCTTACGCATTCATGTAATGAATAGAGCCATGGTAGCATGGCAGTAAAACTGGACAGGAATAGGATCTATCCTGAGTTTAGCGGCACAGACTGTTGGCCCGCACACTGATCCGTGTAATACAGTTATGTGCATGGACCAATGGAAATGAATGGGTCAGTGTGCTATCTGTGCACAAGGGACCTTAGGCTGAGGCCCCATGTTGTGGAAATTCAGCTTTTTTGTTGTTGTGCATTTTGCTGTTTTGGTTTTGAGCCAAAGCTTGAGTGGATTGAGCAGAAAGTAGAAGTATAAGAACTTTCTATATAATTCACATTGAGCCATGCCGCTATACTAGCCAGGATTTTTTTTTCTGCTGTAAGTTGAAGAGCTGAAGCACTTTTTCCTTTTTGTGCAAACACTGGAGATGATTTATTAAAGAGGTTGTTCAGGATAACCTTTTATTAATATTAGGCCAGTAAAGGTGAAAAAAGCAAAACAAAGCACACTCCCCTGTGCCTAGTGTTCTGGTGTCTCCCAGTCACTTGACCAATGAGGCCAGTCAGCAGCCTATGGAAAGGGACACGGGAATTCACAGTATAGTGAAGATTTCAGCAGAGTAGCAGAACCGGACCAGAGCAACAGGGACAGGTGAGTTTTTTTTTTTTGTTTTAATTTTTTCACCTTTCCTGGCCTAATATATATATATATATATATATATATATATATATATATATATATATATATATATAAGTTTATGCTGGACATCCTCTTTAGGATAAGCACTGGTCTTAATCCATGTATATGTTGGTGCAAATTATTATTAACCCCTTGCCGACATAGTATGGCGGATGTCGGGTATTTAAAAATGCACTAACCACCACAATCAATGCCCACACTCTTATTTCCAACCCAAGTGGAAGTGCCATTACAGTCTGTACCTCCTGCTGTACTGGAATCTGCATTAGTTGCTGTTAACTGCAGTAAAGATCAAACTGTTTGAACTGGGTAACCTGTGTCTACTTAGCCCATTCCTGCATTGGCCACTGAGGGCCCTTCTAAATACCACTGTGATCAGTCAGCTGAAGACAAGCAGAGGAATTTCGTCGGGAGAAAACTGTCACCATCGTCAGGTACCCTGCAGGCCTCTAAACCGTGCACCAACTCACATCCCTGCAACCTAAGAATTTACATCTCAGTAATTCACTCAGAAGTCAGACAATGCTCCAAGATTCTGCAAGTCTGAGTTAGCAAGTTAAATATTCAAGTTCATAACACTACAATAAAAAACAAACTGTACAAGTATGAATTGTTTAGAAGGGTTAGCAGTAGAAAGCCTGTTCTTGAAAAGAACATGGTGTTATGGCTTAATCTTGCAAAGTTCCATCTGAACAAATCACAAGACTTCTAGAAAAACATAATCTAGCATATTAGTACTGTCAAGCATGGGACATCACAAAAAACAATAAGACCTTGATTGATAAAAAGAAATCTAAAGAAGATTATTTTATAGCGCTCATTTTTAACAAAATGCAGCTTATCATCATGTTAACTCCACAAATTTTCTCTAATCAAGAAATAAATAACAATTTCCTACGACCCCATGCAGTTTTCCCTACACCAGAGTTGATGCTGACCTGGCTCTTATAAGGTTAGAGCAGACATACCCCGCTGCCGCCCAACTAGAGCATGCAAGTAAATCAGAACTAGAGATGAGCGAACACTAAAATGTTCGAGGTTCGAAATTCGATTCGAACAGCCGCTCAATGTTCGTGTGTTCGAACGGGTTTCGAACCCCATTATAGTCTATGGGGAACAGATACTCGTTAAGGGGGAAACCCAAATCCGTGTCTGGAGGGTCACCAAGTCCACTATGACACCCCAGGAAATGATGCCAACACCTCTGGAATGACACTGGGACAGCAGGGGAAGCATGTCTGGGGGCATCTAACACACCAAAGACCCTCTATTACCCCAACATCACAGCCTAACAACTACACACTTTACACACTCAATACCACCTCTCTGACAGTAGGAAAACACCTTGAAACATGTGTATTTGGCACTTGCAGTGAGGAGAGCTTGTCACCAGCAGTGAATTTGGCCCTTGTAGTAAGTTGAGGTTGGCACCAACATTTGTTTTGAAAATCAGGGTGGATTGAGCCTCTAACCAGCAGAGTTTGGGCAAATTCATGGTGGAGGGAGCCTCTAAACACCCCAGTTTGGGCAAATTCATGGTGGAGGGAGCCTCTAAAAACCCCAGTTTGGACCAATTCATGGTGGAGGGAGCCTCTAACCAGCCCAGTTTGGGCAAATTCATGGTGGAGGGAGCCTCTAAAAAACCCAGTTTGGACCAATTCATGGTGGAGGGAGCCTCTAACCAGCCCAGTTTGGGCAAATTCATGGTGGAGGGAGCCTCTAAACAGCCCAGTTTGGGCAAATTCATGGTGGAGGGAGCCTCTAAACAGCCCAGTTTGGACCAATTCATGGTGGAGGGAGCCTCTAAAAAACCCAGTTTGGACCAATTCATGGTGGAGGGAGCCTCTAAACAGCCCAGTTTGGGCAAATTCATGGTGGAGGGAGCCTCTAACCAGCCCAGTTTGGACCAATTAATGGTGGAGGGAGCCTCTAAACAGCCACGTTTTGGGAAATTCATGGTGGAGGGAGCCTCTAACCAGCCCAGTTTGGACCAATTCATGGTGGAGGGAGCCTCTAACCAGCCCAGTTTGGGCAAATTCATGGTGGAGGGAGCCTCTGAACAGCCCAGTTTGGACCAATTAATGGTGGAGGGAGCCTCTAACCAGCCCAGTTTGGACCAATTCATGGTGGAGGGAGCCTCTAACCAGCCCAGTTTGGGCAAATTCATGGTGGAGGGAGCCTCTAAAAAACCCAGTTTGGACCAATTCATGGTGGAGGGAGCCTCTAACCAGCCCAGTTTGGGCAAATTCATGGTGGAGGGAGCCTCTAAACAGCCCAGTTTGGACCAATTAATGGTGGAGGGAGCCTCTAAACAGCCAAGTTTTGGGAAATTCATGGTGGAGGGAGCCTCTAACCAGCCCAGTTTGGACCAATTCATGGTGGAGGGAGCCTCTAACCAGCCCAGTTTGGGCAAATTCATGGTGGAGGGAGCCTCTAAAAAACCCAGTTTGGACCAATTCATGGTGGAGGGAGCCTCTAACCAGCCCAGTTTGGGCAAATTCATGGTGGAGGGAGCCTCTAAACAGCCCAGTTTGGGCAAATTCATGGTGGAGGGAGCCTCTAAACAGCCCAGTTTGGACCAATTCATGGTGGAGGGAGCCTCTAAACAGCCCAGTTTGGACCAATTAATGGTGGAGGGAGCCTCTAAACAGCCAAGTTTTGGGAAATTCATGGTGGAGGGAGCCTCTAAACAGCCCAGTTTGGGCAAATTCATGGTGGAGGGAGCCTCTAACCAGCCCAGTTTGGACCAATTAATGGTGGAGGGAGCCTCTAAACAGCCACGTTTTGGGAAATTCATGGTGGAGGGAGCCTCTAACCAGCCCAGTTTGGACCAATTCATGGTGGAGGGAGCCTCTAACCAGCCCAGTTTGGGCAAATTCATGGTGGAGGGAGCCTCTGAACAGCCCAGTTTGGACCAATTAATGGTGGAGGGAGCCTCTAACCAGCCCAGTTTGGACCAATTCATGGTGGAGGGAGCCTCTAACCAGCCCAGTTTGGGCAAATTCATGGTGGAGGGAGCCTCTAACCAGCCCAGTTTGGACCAATTCATGGTGGAGGGAGCCTCTAACCAGCCCAGTTTGGGCAAATTCATGGTGGAGGGAGCCTCTAAAAAACCCAGTTTGGACCAATTCATGGTGGAGGGAGCCTCTAACCAGCCCAGTTTGGGCAAATTCATGGTGGAGGGAGCCTCTAAACAGCCCAGTTTGGGCAAATTCATGGTGGAGGGAGCCTCTAAACAGCCCAGTTTGGACCAATTCATGGTGGAGGGAGCCTCTAAACAGCCCAGTTTGGACCAATTCATGGTGGAGGGAGCCTCTAAACAGCCAAGTTTTGGGAAATTCATGGTGGAGGGAGCCTCTAAACAGCCCAGTTTGGGCAAATTCATGGTGGAGGGAGCCTCTAACCAGCCCAGTTTGGACCAATTAATGGTGGAGGGAGCCTCTAAACAGCCAAGTTTTGGGAAATTCATGGTGGAGGGAGCCTCTAACCAGCCCAGTTTGGACCAATTCATGGTGGAGGGAGCCTCTAAAAAACCCAGTTTGGACCAATTCATGGTGGAGAGAGCCTCTAAAAACCCCCAGTTTGGACCAATTCATGGTGGAGGGAGCCTCTAAAAACCCCAGTTTGGACCAATTCATGGTGGAGGGAGCCTCTAAAAACCCCAGTTTGGACCAATTCATGGTGGAGGGAGCCACTAAACAGCCCAGTTTGGACCAATTCATGGTGGAGGGAGCCTCTAACCAGCAGAGTTGGTGGAAATCAGGGTGGAGGGAGCCTCTAACCAGCAGAGTAGGGGGAAATCAGGGTGGAGGGAGCCTAGTATTAGCAGAATTGTGCAACGCTTATGGTGGATGAGTATGAGGATGCGGAGGAATTGGAGAGGTTGAGTACAGACATGGAGTTTCATGTTGGGGTGCTTTACACAGGTGGGCACAAAAATGACGGCTCTACCCAGTGGTGGTTCATTTTTATCAAAGTGAGCCGGTCGGCACTCTCAGCTGACAGACGGGTGCGCTTGTCAGTGATGATGCCACCGGCTGCACTGAACACCCTCTCAGATAGGACGCTGGCGGCAGGACAGGACAGCACCTCCAAGGCATATAGGGCAAGTTCAAGCCACAGGTCCAACTTCGACACCCAATACGTGTAGGGCGCAGAGGGGTCGGAGAGGACAGGGCTGTGGTCGGAAAGGTATTCCCGCAACATGCGCCTATACTTCTCACGCCTGGTGACACTAGGACCCTCCGTGGCGGCACTTTGGCGAGGGGGTGCCATCAAGGTGTCCCAGACCTTAGACAGTGTGCCCCTCGTTTGTGTGGACCGGTGAGAACTTGGTTGCCTACTGGAGGAACTGCCCTCCCTGCCGCCAACGTCACATGCTGGAAACATCTCCATCATATTCTGCACCAATTGCCTGTGGCAAGCATTGATGCGATTGGCCCTCCCCTCTACCGGAATAAAAGACGAGATGTTGTTTTAATACCGGGGGTCAAGGATAGCAAAGATCCAGTACTGGTTGTCCTCCATGATTTTGACAATACGCTTGTCGGTTGTAAAGCACCCCAACATGAACTCAGCCATGTCTGCCACAGTGTTAGTTGGCATGACTCCTCTGGCCCCACCGGAAAGTTCAATCTCCATTTCCTCCTCATCCTCCATGTCTACCCATCCGCGCTGCAACAATGGGACGATTCGAAGTTGCCCGGAAGCCTCCTGTATCACCATCACATCATCGGACAACTCTTCTTCCTCCTCCTCCTCCTCCTCCTCCATTAAACGCAGTGAAGCGGACAGATGTGTGGACCTACTCTCCAGCTGTGACGGATCGGATGCTATCCCTAACTCCTCTGTGTGATCTGAGTTATCCCTGATGTCAATCAGGGATTCTCTCAGAACACACAAGAGCGGGATTGTAAGGCTCACCATCGCATCCTCAGAGCTCACCCTCCTTGTGGACTCCTCAAAGACCCGTAGGATGTCACAAAGGTCTCTCATCCATGGCCACTCATGGATGTGAAACTGAGGCAGCTGACTTTGTGGCACCCTAGGGTTTTGTAGCTGGTATTCCATCAAAGGTCTCTGCTGCTCAACCACTCTATTCAACATCTGAAACGTTGAGTTCCAGCGTGTGGGGACGTCGCACAAAAGCCGGTGTTGTGGCACATGCAGGCGTTGCTGGAGAGATTTTAAGCTAGCAGCGGCTACTGTCGACTTGCGAAAGTGGGCGCACATGCGCCGCACTTTCACCAGTAGCTCTGGAACATTGGGGTAGCTCTTTAGGAAACGTTGCACCACTAGGTTGAAGACGTGGGCCAGGCATGGAACATGTTGGAGTCCGGCAAGCTCCAGAGCTGCTACCAGGTTCCGGCCGTTATCACAAACGACCATGCCTGGGCCCAGGTGCAGCGGCTCAAACCATATTGCCGTCTCATCGAGGAGGGCATCCCTCACCTCGGAGGCAGTGTGCTGTCTGTCCCCCAAACTGATCAGCTTCAGCACAGCCTGCTGACGTCTACCAACGCCAGTGCTGCAACGTTTCCAACTCGTAGCTGGGGTCAATCTAACAGCGGTGGAGGAGGCGGTGGCGGAGGAGGAGGCGGTAGAGGAGGAGGAGGAGGGGGGTGTTCTTCTCGTGTCCCTGCCAGGAATGTTAGGCGGGGAGACGAGGTACACCGGGCCAGTTTGGGAAGCAGTCCCAGCCTCAACTACATTCACCCAGTGTGCCGTCAGTGAAATGTAGCGTCCCTGTCCGCATGCACTTGTCCACGCGTCGGTGGTCAAGTGGACCTTTGTGCAAAGCGCGGAACTAAGGGCCCGCCTGATGTTGAGTGACACGTGCTGGTGCAAGGCGGGGACGGCACACCGGGAGAAGTAGTGACGGCTAGGGACGGCATAGCGAGGTGCCGCAGTTGCCATCAGGTCCAGGAAGGCGGGAGTTTCAACAAGCCGGAACGCCAACATCTCCTGGGCCAGCAGTTTAGCGATGTTGGCGTTCAAGGCTTGCGCGTGTGGGTGGTTAGCAGTGTATTTCTGCCGCCGCTCCAATGTCTGAGAGATGGTGGGTTGTTGTAAAGAAGCGCCTGATGGTGCCTTTGATGGTGCAGGAGAAGGAGATAAGACAGGAACAGGGGAGGATGAGGGAGAAGTCAACAAAGTGGCGGAGGCAGATGAAGTGGTGTCCTGGCTCGTCCTCTGGAGTGCATCGCCAGCACAGTCAGCAGTGGCAGTGGCAGAGGCAGAGGCAGTGGCAGAGGCAGTGGCAGTGGCGTGAACGGCAGGCGGCCTTTGTCCTGCCGTTGCTGCCTGCCACTGATTCCAGTGCTTGGATTCCAAATGACGGCGCATTGAAGTGGTGGACAGGTTGCTCTTCTCAGAGCCCCTAATCATTTTGAGAGGCAAATTGTGCAGACAACACTATATCTGTCCTCGGCGCATTCCTTGAAAAAACTCCACACCTTCGAGAAACGTGCCCTCGAGGTGGGAGTTTTTCGGGGCTGGGTATGAACTGGAACATCTTGGGAGATTCCGGGTGTGGCCTGGCTTCGCCTAAGCTGCTGACCCCTGCCTCTGCCTCTAGCTACCCTTTTTGGTGCTGCACCTGCCTCAACATCCACACTACTTTCCCCGCTTGACATCCCCCTGTCCAGGTCGGGTCAGTGTCCTCATCATCCACCACTTCCTCTTCCAACTCCTGTCTCATCTCCTCCTCCCGCACAATGCGCCGGTCAACTGGATGCCTTGACGGCAACTGCGTCACATCATCGTCGATGAGGGTGGGTTGCTGGTCATCCACCATCAAATCGAACGGAGATGGAGGAGACTCTAGTGTTTGAGCATCTGGACACAGATGCTCCTCTGTTAGGTTCATGGAATCGTGACGTGGAGAGGCAGGTTGAGGGACAATGAAAGGAGCGGAGAACAGCTCTGGGGAGCAGGGACAGTTTGGGTTATTGTTCTGTAAAGCTTCGGAATTTTGGGAGGAAGGAAGACAAGACTGTTGGGTAATAGGAGGAGAGGAGGCAGAGTCTGACTGGCTGCTGGACAATGTGCTGTAAGCGTTCTCTGACAGCCATTGCAAGACCTGTTCCTGGTTCTCGGGCCTACTAAGGTTTGTACCCTGCAGTTTAGTTAATGTGGCAAGCAACCCTGGCACTGTGGAGTGGCGCAATGCTTGCTGCCCCACAGGAGTAGGCACGGGACGCCCTGTGGCTTCACTGCTACCTTGCTCCCCAGAACCATTCCCCCGACCTCGCCCACGGCCTCGTCCACGTCCCTTTCCGGGAGCCTTGCGCATTTTGAATTCCTAGTTAGAAATTGGCACTGTATACCAGTAGTAAAAATTGTGGGTGCACGTAACCCCAATATATTCTTTGAATTACCAGTCAGAAACTGGCACTATATGGCAGTAGCAAGAAATGAGGGTATTTATAACCCCAATATATTCTTTGAATTCCCAGTCAGACAATGGCACTGTATACCAGTAGTAAAAATTGTGGGTGCACGTAACCCCAATATATTCTTTGAATTACCAGTCAGAAACTGGCACTATATGGCAGTAGCAAGAAATGAGGGTATTTGTATTCCCAATATATTCTTTGAATTCCCAGTCAGACAATGGCACTGTATACCAGTAGTAAAAATTGTGGGTGCACGTAACCCCAATATATTCTTTGAATTACCAGTCAGAAACTGGCACTATATGGCAGTAGCAAGAAATGAGGGTATTTGTATTCCCAATATATTCTTTGAATTCCCAGTCAGACAATGGCACTGTATACCAGTAGTAAAAATTGTGGGTGCACGTAACCCCAATATATTCTTTGAATTACCAGTCAGAAACTGGCACTATATGGCAGTAGCAAGAAATGAGGGTATTTGTATTCCCAATATATTCTTTGAATTCCCAGTCAGACAATGGCACTGTATACCAGTAGTAAAAATTGTGGGTGCACGTAACCCCAATATATTCTTTGAATTACCAGTCAGAAACTGGCACTATATGGCAGTAGCAAGAAATGAGGGTATTTGTATTCCCAATATATTCTTTGAATTCCCAGTCAGACAATGGCACTGTATACCAGTAGTAAAAATTGTGGGTGCACGTAACCCCAATATATTCTTTGAATTACCAGTCAGAAACTGGCACTATATGGCAGTAGCAAGAAATGAGGGTATTTGTATTCCCAATATATTCTTTGAATTCCCAGTCAGACAATGGCACTGTATACCAGTAGTAAAAATTGTGGGTGCACGTAACCCCAATATATTCTTTGAATTACCAGTCAGAAACTGGCACTATATGGCAGTAGCAAGAAATGAGGGTATTTGTATTCCCAATATATTCTTTGAATTCCCAGTCAGACAATGGCACTGTATACCAGTAGTAAAAATTGTGGGTGCACGTAACCCCAATATATTCTTTGAATTACCAGTCAGAAACTGGCACTATATGGCAGTAGCAAGAAATGAGGGTATTTGTATTCCCAATATATTCTTTGAATTCCCAGTCAGACAATGGCACTGTATACCAGTAGTAAAAATTGTGGGTGCACGTAACCCCAATATATTCTTTGAATTACCAGTCAGAAACTGGCACTATATGGCAGTAGCAAGAAATGAGGGTATTTGTATTCCCAATATATTCTTTGAATTCCCAGTCAGACAATGGCACTGTATACCAGTAGTAAAAATTGTGGGTGCACGTAACCCCAATATATTCTTTGAATTACCAGTCAGAAACTGGCACTATATGGCAGTAGCAAGAAATGAGGGTATTTATAACCCCAATATATTCTTTGAATTCCCAGTCAGACAATGGCACTGTATACCAGTAGTAAAAATTGTGGGTGCACGTAACCCCAATATATTCTTTGAATTACCAGTCAGAAACTGGCACTATATGGCAGTAGCAAGAAATGAGGGTATTTGTATTCCCAATATATTCTTTGAATTCCCACTCAGACAATGGCACTGTATACCAGTAGTAAAAATTGTGGGTGCACGTAACCCCAATATATTCTTTGAATTACCAGTCAGAAACTGGCACTATATGGCAGTAGCAAGAAATGAGGGTATTTATAACCCCAATATATTCTTTGAATTCCCAGTCAGACAATGGCACTGTATACCAGTAGTAAAAATTGTGGGTGCACGTAACCCCAATATATTCTTTGAATTACCAGTCAGAAACTGGCACTATATGGCAGTAGCAAGAAATGAGGGTATTTGTATTCCCTATATATTCTTTGAATTCCCAGTCAGACAATGGCACTGTATACCAGTAGTAAAAATTGTGGGTGCACGTAACCCCAATATATTCTTTGAATTACCAGTCAGAAACTGGCACTATATGGCAGTAGCAAGAAATGAGGGTATTTATAACCCCAATATATTCTTTGAATTCCCAGTCAGACAATGGCACTGTATACCAGTAGTAAAAATTGTGGGTGCACGTAACCCCAATATATTCTTTGAATTACCAGTCAGAAACTGGCACTATATGGCAGTAGCAAGAAATGAGGGTATTTGTATTCCCAATATATTCTTTGAATTCCCAGTCAGACAATGGCACTGTATACCAGTAGTAAAAATTGTGGGTGCACGTAACCCCAATATATTCTTTGAATTACCAGTCAGAAACTGGCACTATATGGCAGTAGCAAGAAATGAGGGTATTTATAACCCCAATATATTCTTTGAATTCCCAGTCAGACAATGGCACTGTATACCAGTAGTAAAAATTGTGGGTGCACGTAACCCCAATATATTCTTTGAATTACCAGTCAGAAACTGGCACTATATGGCAGTAGCAAAAATAGTGGGTGTATATAGCCCCAATTCTATTGCTAGGGGACTTGCAGGGTATTTCTGGGGTGAAGGTGGGGGGGCACACCATTGGAACGGGTATCGGGGGTATATATCGGGTATACGGGAATACACTGACAGTGTATTCCATTCAGGATCCTGGGAAAGCTGGGTTGCGGCGATTGAGCCCGTCAGTGCCACGTTACACTGACAAGCTTCTCCCTGGAATTTAGCTCTTATAAGAGCTGTTGGTTGTCTTCTCCTTCCTATCTAGCCTGTCCCTGCCTACCCAGAATCTAAGCCCTAGCTAACTGGACGGAAACCTCCGTCCCCGGTGAATTGCAAGCTCAGAATGACGCGAAGCTGGGCGTCGCTGTTCTTTTAAATTAGAGGTCACATGTTTTCGGCAGCCAATGGGTTTTGCCTACTTTTTTCAACGTCACCGGTGTCGTAGTTCCTGTCCCACCTACCCTGCGCTGTTATTGGAGCAAAAAAGGCGCCAGGGAAGGTGGGAGGGGAATCGAGTAATGGCGCACTTTACCACGTGGTGTTCGATTCGATTCGAACATGCCGAACAGCCTAATATCCGATCGAACATGAGTTCGATAGAACACTGTTCGCTCATCTCTAATCAGAACATTTCTGTAATGGACTTTTTCATTTTGACTTCATCTTTATAAGAGAAATAATGACACTGTAGTTTTTTGCTTTTCATCATTTCTCTCTCTCTCTCTCTTTATATATATTGTGGGGAAGATAGCTCGGTAGCAGCAATGGTGCAGGCCTAACCAGTCAGAGACAGGGGCACAAAAACTGGTGCAAACAGGTTTATTTAGCAAAAACAGCAAAATAAATAAAACTTCAAGTCAGGCACAAAAATAAACAAAATAAAATATTGCCTTAACTTCAGGTAAAACAAAACTCCTGCTCGTCCGAGCTCTAACTAACACAAAATAAAGCTAACCGTACATGTGGCTTACTTCCGGCCACACGATCAAACAAAACACAACAAATCCCAGTGTGGTGTCACCAAAATTCAGCTTTCCAGGACAGACCCAGACACCTCCTCTCACTCCCAGCATCTGCCCTGAAGTGCAGGCTCTGCAGTCTTTTACGCGCCAGTAACGAACCAAGGACCCAAACCTGGGGCTGAGGCCTACTCAAGATCCGCCTGGACCACACGTAGGTCAGGAATCTGTGGAATATATATTGTGACTCCAGCACTCTGCTTTTCACCTTCTCACAAAATATACATATATGTATTGTATATTTACTATTTTAGTAATATTTTAGGTATAGGCAGATTACAGGATTTTATTAGGGACTATTAAGACTTACTTTTATACAGTAATTGACTTTACAATTTGGTATCACAAAATATGTACAGGTGTAACTTTTACTGAGGTGATCTGCATTAGAATGTCTGGTACACTAAGATAGCATTTTACAGCAGGATGCAGCAATGAGACTTCTTGATCTGGGGCTAAGTCTGTCAGCTTCAGGGATCTTTTCCATTAGAAAGACATACATACCAGCAAAGTATTTGAACTGTGCATACAATTCTGCCCAAAGGCAAGATTCCTCCATGGGAAGCTCAGTGAGGGATTTGAGTGGACAATGTCGCTGGAAGGGATGAATTATTACTATCCAAGTCAAGGACTCTGGGAGTCTTCATAACTTTTGATGGGATTATTGCTATCACTGCTGTCCTATCAGATGTTTGACTTGTTTTAAAGTGATGGTATGTCATGATCAAAATTTGTAACACTATTCCTATACTCAGAAATATTAATAGGGTAAATTTTCAGTGGCAGCAGCAGTCAAAAGTACTTGTAGAAATGTCATCATCAGAGGCCAGGATGCAGAGACATGCAGGGGACCAAGGAGCACTAACACAGGAGCAGAGAATCTGTATGGGAATAGTCAGGTTTTAAAAAAAAAAAAATAATAATGTAAGCATTTGGATCAAAATTTCAAGGGGCTAGACAACCCAAGACTAAATACTAAATTCTGGTCATGTGATGGATACACAGGTTCATATCTCGTTACAGTAATCACCCCTGTGTCCGTTACATGACCATGGACAGTATATCACATGACCATGGACAGTATATCACACGACCGTGGACTGTCTATCATATGACCATGGACTGTCTGCCACATGACTATGGACTGTCTATAACATGAGTATAAAACAAGCATAGCACAAGAGAGTTCAAGAAGGGTCACGCATATGTAACTAACTCCCACTCATCAGCCCAATCATGGAGAACATACCTCAACCAAAATATATATGCAAACAAAAAAGAATTGGGATAAAAAAAATCCCAAAAAGAAGTTGAAGTATATTATAAAACAACACCCCCGGAAGAAGGCCGGTCACACGGCCGAAACGCACGTCGGGTTGGGACTCTCCACGGTCACGGGCTCCTGCAGATCACCCTAGTCATGGGTAAAGGACACACTTCTCCCTTTTAGGCATTTTTGTTTAGACCTATGGTCCACTGACGTTTGGTATTTATTTCATATGAGGAGGAGATCTCTTGTGCTTGGGTCTATCTGGATGGGCTGTTTTAGTCCATGGTTCATTTGCATTCTGGCATTTATCCCACATGACCAGTATGGTCCCATGTTGGATACATGGTCACCCATGGGCTACAAGGAATTCTCTGTCGCTGCCTGGAAAAGCAAGACTACCAAACTAGGCCGCCACTCAGGAGGCATACTAATATGGTTCAAGGAGAAGCTTAAAGAACATGTGAAAGCCATCAAACGCGGTGACAACCACATGTGGATAAAAATAAGCAACTCCATCCTCAACGGCCAACACGACATCTATCTCTGTGCAGTATACATCCCCCCATCAGAGTCCCCCTACCACAATCTGCCCAGTTCCAGTCCCAAGGCAGAGTGCTGATCTGCAGTGACCTAAATGCCAGGACTGGCACAGAGATAGACAACACACACACACTCTACTAGCTTTGGCAATGCCAAATATCTATTCGGACGTGCCAATAAAGCTTTTTTGATTTGATTTGATTTGTATGGTTTCTCTTGCCCTTTGATACTCT
The DNA here is from genome assembly GCF_031893055.1 of Leptodactylus fuscus. Lineage (NCBI taxonomy): Eukaryota > Metazoa > Chordata > Amphibia > Anura > Leptodactylidae > Leptodactylus > Leptodactylus fuscus. Next base: position 78,357,487 of record NC_134266.1, read on the forward strand.
GGCATACATGGGGTAGATAACAGTTTGTCTCTGTGTTACTATATCTCCCCCTTTTCTATCTATCATTCCACTTGTACACTTGAGTCTGGGAGATGGTATGAGATGAGATATGTATATATATGTGATATCTCCCCTCCTGCGTATGATTTTGTATACACAACT